>NC_085104.1:1856246-2053746 GCF_963422355.1 Corticium candelabrum
CAAACCGTCCACCTGCCGCAGCAACTACACAAACAACTCACAAATAAAAAACACAAAAGCCAACACGTTAATCTCCTCTCAAACTGCTTACCTCTTGAATTTCTGGTTCACACGATGACAACAGCGATGCGTCGATTCTATAAACCAATTTTTACGTCACAGTCGATGTGTTTTTAGTCTGTTGTCTGACGTGGCTACTTGTCTCTTATCTGACGTTTTGATCCTGAGCGACGTCTTGAAGGGGACGATGACATAACGTTTGCTACACTGCACTTGCTGTCCACCAGACCTGACACAAAGTCGCGCGCTAGCCAAGGCGTTGAATGCAATGAGACAACTAAAGCCCGGATGTATCCTAACTAGATGCAGCCTCGAGTATTTGACCTTCGGCAGACTCGAATTTTTTGTTGTATCTATGAATTGTAGATGCTGTAATAGAGTACTGTATTCGCAGCCAAGTCTCAACATATTCCCCCGCGTTCTCACGTGCTTAGAGATCTTTCCTTTAATTAACTTAATTAATTAATTAGTAATTAGTAACTAATCTAACTGACGCACTGTGCACTCTGGTCCTAAGTCGAGTAGTCCAAAACGCAGTTTTGCAGTTTGGCAAATGCTAATATTATAGAGACGTAAAAGCTCAGCCGTCACCATCGCTCTAAATAAAGTTGACACCCACTATCTCGCGGTGCGTCCCTAGAGGTGCATGCCGCCACTTAATTAATTGAAAGTTCCTAGCAACTCCTGGTGTTCGCAAAAAAATTCAATGCAGTCTATCTAAACTACATCTAGTTGCAAAATGTCGCTAGTCGAAAGATATGTCTAGATAGCTTGTCTGCAACTCAGTTAACTTGCTAGCTAAAGCAGCGTTCCTATATTACTGACCATATATACATGCATGCAGATAGCTATCATGCATGCATGATTATACTATATGTTGAGGGTGGTCTGTATGGACTGATACACCACGCTATTTTGTCCTGAGCATATCGAGTAACGAGTAGCAGTTTACTGGTAGTTTGCAAGCTGGGATGACTAGCACTCCTAAGCTCCATGGCCAATTTCTGTTCGTCGAGCTGGCAAATGGGTCGTCCGCCACAGAATTCAAGTTGGTATAGAGATGACGGAAAGTTCGACGCTATCCTAGTCACTCCACTACCTGGACTTCGTCGCTTGTCTCGAGATGAGTGGGCCAAGTCATTTTGGGGTGATCCTGCAAACGTGCAGTACAAAGAATTTCGGGGTAGAAACTTGTACCAGCCTGATCGATGAAATAGCCAAACGAGCTGAACTGCATGGCATTGGAACAAGACAACGAGGGAGTTTACTGTATGAGAAATAATAGCAACAAAAGATTCGTTAAAAAGATGGTTGTAAAGCTTCAACGAGATAAAAGGGACAAATCGCCAACTTAATTGATTAACCAGGCAGCCCACTGAACGCCACTGCCATGCATGCATGCATGGTGAGCATCTCTAGCAGTCCGCATGCATCTCGTCGAACTTCAGGCTAATAATGTTGTTTACGTTTCAGAGCAAGATTCCAAAGTTTCCACTTGTATACTATCGTGTAAGAATGGTTCTCTCTATCACAAAATTCAAGATACAAGTAGTTGTTTTGTGTTCTCTTGTTAGGTGTTTTTCTCTACTGTGTAACAGTCATTTGACAGTTTAGAATTTCACCGTCTTCAATAGCATTCACATTGTATTCAAAAGAGAATACAGGCAAACTCGTCGTATTAAAGAATATTGGGAGAGCTATATACATATAATATAACCATCTTATATTATCTTTTCCGCCAACACAGCTGGTACTGCTGCAGCAGCAGGGGAAATGGAAAAAGATCATCGCCATCTTTTGAACGTTGAGTGTACTGGTTCTCTTTTCTATCCTCTAGTGGTAGAGAAGTTTGGTCTATAGTCTTCATCCAGCCTCGAAGTACTCAAAGACATCGCTAGGAAGACTACCATCACCAGTGGACTTACTATTAGCAAGGCTTCAACCTACTTACATGAACGTTTATTTGTCTGTTTGTGGAAATATAATTCAAAAATGATTTTAGCGTTATTAGCTGTTAGCTCTGTTTCTGATAAACGGGACTCATACATGTATGTTTAGAGTTGTATTTTGCGCTCACATTTAGGTGGTGGGACTATATCTTTATTCAATTATGAACCATTGTAATATATATATATATATATATATATATATATATATATATATATATATATATATATATATATATATATATATATATAGCTGTATAACTGCATGATGACCAACACCTAATAATGCTGTTTCTATTAGATGGCTAACTGTATACACCACACGTCCAGACCTACAGTAGATATTGAGTTTGCCCAATCATACATGTACCATTCCCTTCAATTATAAAGTACAATTAAAATTATTTGATATATATATATATATATATATATATATATATTATACATTACATATATATATATATATATATATATATATATATATATATATATATATCGTCTTGCCTAGTGCACTTCATCTCTCTCCTTCGTCTGTTGCTGGGATCAAGACGCAGTTTGCGCAGTTTTGCTAACAAAGACTGTCAGTGCTATAAACATAACGCTTACCGTCACTCTAGCAGCTATAAAGACAAAGCCCACTCAACTCGTCAATCCACTGCGTATACTCTAGGCTATACTCAGGCAGGCAATCATACAGTTTTGCAGTGCATATATGTATGTAACGTAATCTGTAACATATGACGTTGCATTTCGATGTCTTCCAACCGATAATAGAATATTTAGTGTCATCCTTCCATAAATGCAATTACAGATTTATTAGACTGACCTCGCCCCGCCCTCAACAAGTACAAAGAGATATAGGTATGCTATGCGGGCTAGTGATTAGTTGATGTATAACTAAACCATTACAGAAAACCGTAGTCCTTAGAACCAACTTAGCTAGAAGCCCTTTGGAACTGTTCCAACAGCTGCAGTTTATGCATGCGTAGGTATTTACAGCCAAAGTCCCAAAACGCGCGCACACACACACACACACACACACACACACACACACACACACACACACACACACACACACACACACACACACACACACACACACTTTCACCGTCCCACGGCGCCTTTTAATCAGGTTATTAACAAGCACACCGTGCATATTAGATACGTGAGTCAAGTAGTCAGTGCACCCTCCAGTTCATGCAGTTTCTTAGCAAAGTGTGCCAGTGTTAATAGATTCTAAAATGCTCATGCAGCAAAGCCATCACTATCTATGTAAACTTGAGAGTGCGACGCCGACTAATTCGGAAGGGCCATTGATAGGCATGCATAGAATCGTACCCACTTAAAAATTCCTAAATAAGCGTGACTCTTGGTAATTGAGTGTCTGTTCTCAGCCCCCTCTGGTGTTCGCAGTTGGATCAGTTCCAAGTGGACATTTTAATGCAGTCTCTGACTACATCTCGTTGCATATGTCGCAATCCGAGAAAGCTTTATCTCTATATACGCATGCACGAGTTCCAACGGCTGCTTGTTTGCACCTCTTGGCTTATTTGAAGCAGTAGTCCTATTTATTGCACACAGATAGCGTCGACGTCTTTAATTGATGTCCTAATCGTCAACCAATCAACTGCATGCTTATACGCTTCATCAGGGTAGTTCCGATTGAGATATTTAACTGCCACGCAATTTTGCCGTAAACAGTTGAACGGCATATCAAACATCGGAGTAAAAGCCTAATTTGCAAGCGGGGATGACTAGCACTCTCAGTCTGAACGATCTCCATGGCCATGGAATTCCAATTAAGGTTCGACGAGCTGGCATGCTGGTCGACCGCCACGGAATTCTAGTTTATAGACTCAAAAAAAAGGACACGTACGACTACGGGACGTACGACGTCATCACGGTCTCTCCGGGGTTGGCCTCTTCAAGTAGCCAAGTTCGTCGCTTGCCTCGAGATGAGTGGGCCAAATCATGGTTGGGTGATCCTGCAAAAGTGCAGTACACAGAATTTCCGGGTACAAACACGTACGATCATGATGAAATAGCCAAACGAGCTGAACTGGCATTAGATCAAAAGAACCGTGGATTCTACTGTCCAGGATTTAACAGCGACAAGAACTTCGTTGAAAGAATGGCTGTAAAGCTCGAACGCCATGAATGGGACAAATCGCCATCAGAAGTGGTCACCGATAAAGCCATTGCCAAGGTGCGCGTCCTCAGTCCACATCTCGAACTCGAAGTTGGTGATCTTGTTTACGTTTTGAGAAACTACTTCTTAGGTTTCCATATCTACAGTCACGTAGGAGTGGTCCGCTCTATCAAGGAATCTAAGATACAAATATTTCATTTCAATAACAATCCGCCGCAATCTGCCAAGCAAACAGAAGACCAAGACTTACCAACTTCAACGCTCAACAAAGACCAGCCAAAGGGCTACCTTCACACTACTTCTCTAAAAAAATTTCGCAAACCATCTGAGGATGTCATGGACTATGGACTGTACCGTGCAGTATTTATGGAAGGTACAACGCGCAGTAAGGAAGAAATAGTAGATCGCATTGAACGATTTGAAAAAGGAGATCCGGATATATTTCATGAATGGGCTGGCTTGAACCCTGAAACGGCGCCTCACCTCGAAACGGCGTATCATTTACTAATGCGAAACTGCGAAACTGTTATGCTACGACTTGTAAGAGCTGAAGGTTTACATCCTATGTCAGCTCAAGTACACGAGTACGCACACAAGGGAACCGTTGGAGCTTTCAAGCTTTCATCTGCTGCATGCAAAGATGCTCTAATCTGAGCAGCCAAAGGTCCCGCACGACTTGCTGTGCGACGAATGGCTGCGGATAGCTCAGCTTTAACGGTAGGGATACCGCAGCTAGTAGCAGGAGGCATCGCAGGCGGAATTGCAGCAGGTTTGGAAATCGTTTTGCTGCTAGGAACGCTCATAAAAAACAAGATAGATAAAAAGAAATTATCAAACAAAGAGTACAATCTCCTACAGAAAATTGCAGGAGCAGAATTTGGTGTAGGAATGGGCGGAGCAGCTGTTATCTTTGGAACAACAGTTGGATTTGGATGCCTTGGAGGTCCTCCTGGCATTGCTGCTGGTGTGCTTACAGGAATAGCCATCATGGCAGCGACATATTTTCTCAAGAGAGGAGTACGTGCATACTTGTCCAAGAACGGAATCAACAATCATACCTCAGAGAAAGTGCCCATAGCAGAAGAGGCAGGGTCATCACTCGCGAACACCGTACTAATTCCCAACGAGCTTATCCAAACGCTGATAACTGAGCACGCTGATAAGTTTCCCAAGCAAGAAGCTCCTTTGCCACCCACCGATCCACAAGAAGACCAACAGTATCATTATATCAAAGTCTGGCATGACGACGAAACAGACAAACTGATGGGAAAAGAAATTAAAGGAGACTCAAATTGATAGTCTGAGTGGAATGTTATATACACACATTCCGATAACTGGTTGACATCACCGCTAATGCTTTGACTTTTTATATATTAGCCTTGGCTACATGTATTCGCTTTACTGTACATTGGACCTCTCATTTTGACAGTAGAAATCAATTAAATTTGCTAGTTTCAGTAGCATTCACATTTATAGACAATAATCAACACGTTTTGATCCTAATACAAGAATTTGTTCAGCTAATGCATGCTGACTGTTGACGAGCCATAATAATTTCTATCAGGTCTCTTTCAGTCAAACTCTTGCTGTTTACATTCGTAAATCACAAATATAAAGTTTGACTGATGATACTCTGCTCTTCGATCGTTCTAAGAAAAAGAAACCGTAACAAAGCAATACACCAACACACCTTGAAGTTCGTGGTTGGTAATGATAAGCTTGGGGCCCCTGAGACAGTCACACAGAAACCAGACACGAGAGATGCATGACAAGAGTCTGGCAACGATACGTTTGGACTGTCGTGTGAGACTAACTCTTGCTCATCAAAACACACAATTTTATATCAGCTATTGTCCTATAATAAATAATTAATTGAACTTGATCTAATAAAATACTGTCACTTATGTACATTTAATCGCGTCAACTAAAAATTCCAGTAAAATCCTCTCAATACATCATAGTCCAGATGAAAACAACAATACTTACATTCTACATACATACATATGTTAATAATGTATGCCGATGTACAGACAAACATCACGTCAATCCACTAGGAGATGATTGCTCAGGCAACCGGCTGATAGACCAACTGAGGGTATTCAATTGTATCCTATAATACAACAACTAAAATGTATTGACTGCTCTACAACGTACACTATTGCCTTTTCGCATGAGCTCCTTTCTGAGCTATCCAAACCGAGCCAGCCACAGTAGCTCTCTGTTCATATGGCATTCAGCAAAAGTAAGCCAGCTCACTTAGAGGGTGTGTCTCTTGTAGGTCATAGCTACGTATGTATGGATAGCTATGTATGTATGGTCACGTGTACTCACAGCAAGAAAAGGTCTGGCTATGCGAGTATAACACAAGAGTGAGGGTCTGGCTAAGTGAGACTACAGTTCGGCAGGCGGTTGCAGTTCACACAGTGAATGCAAGCCAAGCCGAGCCGAGCCAAACTGTGTTGGGCTGGCATGGAAATTTACTTAAGGTGGACCATTCCAGATTGATTCGGCTTGGCTTGGCCCACATTCACACAGTCCCTTCAAAAGCGAGCTGACCTGTGCTAATCCATGTTGGCCCAGTTCCAAGTGCTCGTGTGAACGAGCTACAATAGTCACTCTGGTGGCAACATCACCACATAACTGTTTATGTCTAAAGTACAATCCTTGCAAAATCAAAAAATTAAAAGCACGAGGCAATCGTTACAATGTTAACTCTATAAGGAAGCAATGCTTTCACAGAGCCTTACAACCATAAAGCGTCTTCTCAGCCGCCAAATATGGAGAAGGATGCAACGCCACTGTGACTAAAGTACAGTCTGAGATAACACGGTTTACACAAAAAATTGCATACAGAGCATGTGCCACCAAACTGGTTGTAGTTCAGTCTACAATGTAAGTCAGTGAACACAATTAATTCATTAATGTATACCTCTGTTGGGTTATAGGTACTTGAGATACCACGATGATCAGATTCATGGTAAGATGATGCATACTGTGCTCGAACATCAGATGTCACTCTTCTATCCGTCTACAACAAAAAACCTCTACAACAGACACGTGCACGTGCGTGTGCCACGTGCGCGCACGCGCACACACCACACACACACACACACACACACACACACACACACACACACACATACTAACCAGCCCATCTCAAAAGATGATGGCATAAACAGCAAAAAAGCAAATCTCTACTTACTTCATCTACTGCCAGTTTGTAAATAGGTAATATATATTGTACAGCATCCTGAATCGTTCAACTCTCTACATAGCAAGAGATGTCAAGCTGCTGCTTCCTGCTAACCCGGCAGTAGAGATCGCCCGCATGCACCATACACCATTGTTCTGCTTCCTTCCATACTGGAGACCAACTTCTTTCGTCCATGCCGCCCAGCCATTTTCATTGCAATGGACTCCATGCACATGGTCTCCGTCTCCATCTGCGATAACCGGAAATAGATGTATTGTCACAAAAATGAGTAATTCGACGTTGCAAGCAATCAAAGCACTTTACAACATGGGATTAGTGCAATGGCTGTTTTTCGCAAAGAAACACGTTGCTGAATGCTTGCTCCAAATGCTGGTTGTGGCACTCCTGTTGATCTGAGATGGTTTATCATGATAATGACGTTTGAAGATATCGCAGAAGCTGGATGGTAAGCCGGAGAAGGTCAAAATCCTTCAGAGCCGACACGCTCAAGAGGCTGCCATGCTACATACAGGCGCGTGCGCACACACACACACACACACACACACACACACGGTATAGATCAAGTCTTTAAAGCACTCGGACATGCAGTGAGACCAGTGAGGAAAACAGAGATCAGACTGTATCATACTCACAGTCAGAGCTGCTTACCACAAATTCAGGATGCCACTCTTCACCCTGTTGAGTTGGCAAGTTACAATAACTCTCCCGACAGTATTCTCCTCTCAGCTCCTCACATTCAGCCGTCTTTGCTTTCAGCTTGTTTTCAGTAACAGTCTTTCTTGCTTCCATTGCTTCCAGCAGCTAACAGAAACAACCAAGCAGCATAAAACAATGAATTTGTGATTAATAAACAATATGATTTACTTAATATGCATACCTTGTCTTTCTCCGCTAACGACTTCGTTAGCTTAGCAATTAATGCAGCATCCTGTTCATGTTGTAGCTATTGTTAAAAACACTAATAATCACTGATATTCTCTTCACCAAATACTACAACAGTGTAAGACAAATCGGCTGCTCAAGCACCCAGGACAACCAAAAAATGCGTCCAGGCAACTGAAACGGTACTACGGTTGCCCAGGGACAACCCTAAGATTTAACCCAAGGACTAACCCAACTGAAGCAATGCACCTACATTACGTGGTTCAAATGTTCAGAACTTTGAAATTGCAAGTGAATGTGATTTATCAGATGATGATCAGTCAGCTTCAGGTGATGTCACTGAAGTCGTTAGTAGACAAAGTGCACCACAGAACAAGGCAGTGAAGGTCTCTGGAGTCTCAAATATGAGCAAGACGTTAAAAGGAAAACAACAGCAAAGCCTATTTTGTTTAGCTTATGGGCAACCAGAGTAATGCATTATCAAGCAACTAAATCTTTAACGCATGGTTGTCTGGGAACTACTCAGAGATGAGTCGATTTGTTGTACACTGCTTAGTACTTGGCAACACAAGCAATCTGAATCATGAATGTGCCTATCTTATCTTACACCTACTATATAGACATGCGTACTCTAATAATAATACAAATTGTCACTGGTATTTAAAGCGTGTAAATGCACTTCGTCTCTACCATCACATACATAAACTCAAGAGAAATCAGTACGTCATATCAAGTGTGTTTGTGTGGTGTGTGTGGTGTGTGTGTGTGTGTGTGTGTGTGTGTGTGTGTGTGTGTGTGTGTGTGTGTGTGTGTGTGTGTGTGTGTGTGTGTGTGTGTGTGTGTGTGTGTGTCACAGCACCCACAATTGAAAACTATCGACCTGCTCATGCTATCTTGCTTGTTGTCTGATTCTTGTTGGTTCAGTTTCACCTGAATTTTTAACAATAAATGATTATCACTGATATACAAAGCAAGCCTACTTATATCTAAAAACCTTGGCCTCCAACTGAGCTATGTAAACTTCGTGTGTTTGTTCAGAATTAAGTTGAAGACGCTTGTACCTTTCCAGATCTCGTTGGTAAGTAGCATTGCATTCCTGCCACCAAAAGCAACAAATACAAAGTATATAACAAACAGACACACAAACAAGCAGACAGACAAACAGACAAATAGACAGACAGACAAACAGACAGACAACAGACACATGGACAGACAAACTGACAGACAGACACAGACAGACAGACAGACAGACAGACATATTTAAAAGACAGACAAACAGACAGACAGACGGACGGACAAACAGACAGACAGACAAACGGACAGACAGACAGACAGACAGACAAACAAGCAGAAGACAAACAAAACACAAACACAAACAAATAGACAGACATAACACAAATAGAAAAATTACAGACAAAAATTACGTCATCAACCAAACACAATGTTAAACACACCACCAATCATAAACAAAAAAATTTCAATCCACGAAGTCGCACCTCAAGATAAACACATCGACTTCTCATTGCCTCACTCTCGGCCACAGCTTGTTCCGCTGCCTTCTCCAACGACGTCTTCTCTTTGTCCCACAGCAATGACTTTACATGTAACTCCTATAACGTTGTTAATAATATCATTATCTTTAGACACTCAGTAGCCACGGCAATACAAACTTACCTCGAATGCTTTCCGCAGGTGCTGTAGTTCTTGATTAGCAAACCTGTAGTCCTCGGAAACCTTCAAACATGATAAATAGTCACAGAAAACAGCAGCAGCACAATACGACTTAGATTGCGACTTGCAAATAAAACAAGAAGTGTAAAGTGTAAAGATATTTGTGAATGATTTGCTTGCATGTTGTATAAATATCTATAACAAAAACAATAACACACGCACGCACATGAACACACACACACACACACACACACACACACACACACACACACACACACACACGCATGCACACAAACACACAGACACAGACACAGACACACAGACACAGACACACAGACACACACACACAGACACACACACACACACACACACACACACACACACACACACACACACACACACAGAAAGACAGACAGACAGACACACCAATACATAATGTATACCTTCTGACGTTCCCTGTCAATTCCATCCATTTGATGCTCTTTCTTTGTCTGAAGTTTTTCATGTTTCCGACTTAGACGAGAGAGCTAAAACAGATTAACTTGGCAACAAATAATTGGCACTAGAGTGGCCATACTTCTGTCTTCAAAGTTGTCAGTTGAACTTCATAACTACTCATTTGCTCCTCCTGTTGAGTATCTGCATCCTCAAATTTTGCCTGCAATCGCTCTACCTAAAAACAATAAAAGTTGTCTAAAGTTATAGTTTATTAAAGTTCTTAATTTCAACAGAGTACAAAGAGGCAAACATGAGGCAGACTGTCAATTGGTCTAAGTCTAGACAAAAAGACAGACAGACAGACAGACAGGCAGGCAGGCAGACAGATAAACAAACAATAATATTACAACGATGCAACGTTAGAGTCATCCTCCACAAGCTGACACGTGTCTTCCCTGGAGAAGAAGATGAGAACATACACACAATAGAGACTACCAAAGTAGTTTGCATTAAACTAAAGCTGAACTGACTAGATTTCTTGTATTTAGTGTTAGAAATGTAACGTAGAGTTTGTGTTTCAATAAATGAAACAAACAGATAAACAAACAGATAGACAAACAGACATACAAACAGACAGACAGACAGACAGACAGACAGATTATTATATTTGAACTCTTACTCTACTAATAACAATCGCTAACTTTACGTATGCATAACAATAATAGTCAATGAACAAAATGTTGAACGTCTTTATCATATAGAAAGTCATCAAAATTGTACTTAGACAACTTTGACAACTTTTTAAAATCACACGAGAGTTGCAAGACTGTACAACTACAGACAGTTGCTTTCTCCATCTATCTCTAAAGTCTGTTTCGCTGCTCTTTCCATTTGCATCTTTTGAAATTTTTGAGATCTTATGGAGATAGTCTTCAGCCATAGAGCCCCAAAAGCCAAAGTATTCAAAAACCAGTGGAATACATGTTGTATCAGATCCTGCTATAGACTGCTGTTGACTGTATTTGTGATTTTGCGTTTTCCTCTCAACTCAACTGCATAACCTGATATTTTGGCAGCTGATTGTACGGTGTCACAAGAATGTGGATGAGCAAGTGAAATGTCCAGGTCTTTTGTCAAGTGTCCAGTGGGATCATATGTTGTTATATCCGGACAGGCAGACAGCCAGACAAACAGACAGGCAGGCAGGCAGACAGACAAACAAACAGACAGACAGACAGACAGACGTTTAAAAATATATGTATTTACG
This sequence comes from Corticium candelabrum, assembly GCF_963422355.1. Taxonomy (NCBI): domain Eukaryota; kingdom Metazoa; phylum Porifera; class Homoscleromorpha; order Homosclerophorida; family Plakinidae; genus Corticium; species Corticium candelabrum. The sequence goes on from NC_085104.1 coordinate 1,867,874, forward strand.
GACAGATGAATAGACAGACCGACAGAGAGACAAACAGACAGACAAACAGACAGATAGACAAACAGACAGACAAACAAATAGACAGACAAAACAGACAGACAAAACAGACAGACAGACAGACAGACGTTTAAAAATATATGTATTTACGGACAGATGAATAGACAGACCGACAGAGAGACAAACAGACAGACAAACAGACAGATAGACAAACAGACAGACAAACAAACAGACAGACAAAACAGACAGACAAAACAGACAGACAAAACAGACAGACAGACAGAAAGACAGACAAACAGACAGACAAACCAACAGACAGACAAACAGACACACAAACAGAGAGACAGACAGACAGACAGATTGACAAAACAGACAACCAAACAAACAGACAGTCAAACAACCAGACAAACAAACCAGACAGACAAAGACAGACAGACAAACAGACAGACAGACAGACGATACAACGATGCAAAGCTAGAGTCATCCTCCACAAGCTGACACGTGTCTTCCCTGGAGAAGAAGATGAGAACATACACAATAGAGACTACCAAAGTAGTTTGCATTAGACTAAAGCTGAACTCACTAGATTTCTTGTATTTAGTGTTAGAAATGTAACGTAGAGTTTGTGTTTCAATAAATGAAATTGACAGACAGACAGACAGACAAACAGACAGACAGAAAGACAGACAGACAAACAGACGCTTCATTAACATAAGTCACTATCTATGCCACAACACACCTCAATGCTCTTACGCTGCAAAGCTGCTCGCAAAGCACACAATTCACCGTCCCTGCGTTGTAGTTGCTTCTTCAGTCCCGCCACTCTGCTTTCCCACTCACTTCTCTTGCTGTCCAACAAACCGTCAACCTGCCGCAGCAACTACACAAACAACTCACAAATAAAACACAAAAGCCAACGAGTTAATCCCCTCTCAAACTGCTTGCCTCTTGAATTTCTGGTTCACACGACGACAGCAGCGTTGCGTCGATTCTATAAACCAATTTTTACGTCACAGTCGATGTGTTTTTAGTCTGTTGTCTGACGTGGCTACTTGTCTCTTATCTGACATTTTGATCCTGAGCGACGCCTTGAAGAGGATGATGACATAACGGCTGCTACACTGTACAGTAGTACAGGTACGTAGATAGGACCTGACACAAAGTCGCGCGCTAGTCAGGCGTTGAATGCAATGAAACGGCTAAAGCCCGGATGTGGCAATTACTGTAGATCAGAGCCGTTAGCCCAAATCAGAGTCGTACATGTATATTCTGACCTCCAAATTTTGCTGAACAATAATCGCTACTCATCGGCAGTACAAAATCTTCAGGTACAGTAGCTCTGCTAAACGTGGTTAGCCTCGGCCTCCCAGACTCGTGTAGCGCCGATTCATCAAGCGCTATACGGGTCTGGGAGGCCGAGGATATAACGTACTTAGTAAACAAGAGTTTGCATGAGGAACTTTGAATGATTCATAGATTTATTACCCGAGGCGTGAAACGTAGAGTCGCGCGTTGTTTGGTCTGGAAGTACGCTAAGTACACGTACATGCTTTCTTCTCTCCTCCCATCACGTGCAGAAAGCAGTCTGGAATACCGAGGCTAATGTGGGAATGACATCGGTAGTTAATATTAATCCCGTCCATAATACAAAAACGAGAAAATTTTAACCCGCGGAAATTTCAACGTTTAATTAGAGTACGCAAGTTGCTCGCTAGGTAGAATTTTAGTTTGACTAGCCACGCCCAATCGCAAAGTACACCAGATTGTAGTGGCTAACCACGCCCCTTTGCTAAACACATGTCGTTAACATCGTTTTCGCCGTAAATAGTGGAACACGCCCTTTCACAAAACACACCAGATTGCTAATGCTAGCTACGCCCCTTTGCTACGTTTAGCATGTCGCTAACACTCTCCTTCGCCTTCTTCTCCGCAACGGGGCGTGGCTAGTGAGACTACACAGTACACTAGACGCATACAGTGTACAGTACCATTGCAGGTTGCAATCTACATGCGATGACTAGCATTAGCAAGCTGAACGATCTCCATGGCCATGGAGTTCCAATTACTGTTCGTCGAGCTGGCAAGCTAGTCTACCGCCACGCAATTCAAGTTCGTAGAGGCGACGGCGACGGGACGTACGACGTCATCACGGTCTGTCCAGGGTTGGGCTCTTCAGGTTCAGGGAGCCAAGTTCGTCGCTTGTCTCGAGATGAGTGGGCCAAATCATGGTTGGGTGATCCTGCACAAGTGCAGTACACAGAATTTCCGGATAGAAACACGTACGATCATGATGAAATAGCCAAACGAGCTGAACTGGCATTGGAACAAGACAGCAACGGAGTCTACTTACCAGCAATTAACAGCGACAAACATTTCGTTAAAAGAATGGCTGTGAGGCTTGGACGAAATGAATGGGACAAATCGCCATCAGAGGTGGTCACCGATAAAGCCATTGCTAGGGTGCGTGTCTACAGTCCACATCTCGAACTCGATGTTGGTGACGTCGTGTACGTTTTGAGATATAACATCTTAGGTTTTCAACCCTATTGCCACGTAGGAGTCGTCCAATCTATGAAACCTGAGATCCGAATATTTCATTACAACAGACAACCGCCACTGTCGGATAACAAAACAGATAAAGCAGATGTAACAACCTCAGCGAGCGATGAAGCAGTGCCAAAGGGCTACCTTCACACAACTCCTCTACAACAATTTCTCAAACCATCAGGTGTTAACGACAGAGGACTGTACCGTGCAGTGTTTATGGACGGGACGACGCGTACTAAGAAAGACATATTAGATCGTATTAGAAGATTTGAAGAAGAAAAAGATCCAGAAATATTCCACGAATGGGCTGGCTTAGACCCAAAAACTTCGCCTCACCTCGAAACAGCATATAATTTGGTAGAAAGAAACTGTGAAACTGTTATCTTTCGACTCGTTAGAGCTGAATATTTGACGTCTATGTCACCTCAGGTACATGAATGGGTACACAAGGGAACAGTTGGAATTGGCAAAGTTCTATCTGCTACAAAAGACGTATGCTGGCTTGCCAAAGGTCCCATACGACTTGCTCTGCGCAGAATAATTGCGTCTAGCCCTATCGTACTGGCAGCTGTTTCAGAGACATTAGCAGGATGTATTGCAGGTGTGGCTGCAGGAGCTTTTGAAGTCATTCTACTGATAGGGACTCTCGCAAAAAACAAGCGGGATCATTCTAAGAAAAAAATATCCGAGGAAGAGTACGCGGTCCTATGGTCGACTGCATTCGCAGAAATTGGTGTGGGAATGGGTGGGGTAGCTTGTATTACAGGAACAACAATTGCATTTGGATTCCTTGGTGCAGCCGTTGGTGGTCCTGTTGGCGCTGGCGTCGGCATTGCTTGTGGTGTACTAACGGGAATCCCCATCATGGTAGCTACGTTTCTGGCCAAGAGGAAAGTTCGTTCATACAAGATTAAAAAAGGAGTAAAAGAGCACACATCAAAGAAAGAGCCAACATTCGAGGAAGCTGTCCAAATGCTAACAACCGAGCATGCTGACAAGTTTCCCAAGCAAGTGGCTCCTTTCCAACCCACCGATCAAGAGAACGACCAACAATGCCACGTGATGGAATTCTGGGTTGACGACAAGACAGGCGAACTACAGGGTCAGCTACTAGGCTAACATGCAGTCTGATTGGAATGCTAGAAACAATCCTTTACTAATACCTGACTGAAATGACAGCTAATGTTTTTTTTTCTTTTGTCTTTTCTTTGCTAGGTGCTTTGCCCTACTGTGTAACTTGGATCCCATTTTGACAGTTTAGAATTTCACTGTCTTCGTTAGCATTCACATTGTATATATCTCTATATATGTACACATTAAAGAGTACATACTTGCAGACATACAACTTTGTAACAACTTTGTCCTAATACAAAACTCTTGCGCAACTAATGCATGCTGATTATGAAACATCTACCATGGTAATCTGCATCTGCAAATATTATTAAGGGCGCGTTCGAATACTACTTTATATAGTCCCATGCAGTTTGAACTGGAATTGTGGAACTGTGGGTGTGGCAGTTCAGACAATCAGCTCAGATGGTCAAACTGCTGGAACTCTTCTATCAATCGAACACGAACTACTAACTATCCCCCGGTCAATTCCAGTTGCAGAACTTTTTAGTAGCATTCCAACAAGGCCGAAGTCCCCATGCAGACAAAGTCCCCAGAAAGAGTCCCCAAAATAAGTCCCCCATAAAAGTCTGAATCCCCTGCTATGCACCAAATTAGATGACTCATAGATACTGTCTAGATTTAGAGTTCTAGCTAATCCCAGTGTAAACAGTTAAATCCAGTGGGCTAGCCATCTACTTGCACGATTTCGTTGTTACTGGATATCATATCGGTTCTAGACGCGAGTCTACCAGCTTCTTTCCTCCCGACTCAGCTAGAGCTTTACACAAAGCGTTGGCTCTACTAGCTAGAGACTGTTTCATGATATCACAATGCAGGATCTGTCGATGGCCAACAATAATATTTCTAAGCGGATTCGTGGTGTACACACTGACACGTACTAGATCAATCCGTATACATAGAAGGTGGACTTCAACAGCCCACCAAGCAAATACGTAGTAGCAGTTTGCAAGCAAGGGCCCTAGGATATGGCCAGCACTCTCAGGCTGAAGGATCTTCATGGCCATGGAGTTCCAATAACTGTTCGTCGAGCGGGCATGCTAATCGACCGTCACGCAATTCAAGTTCGTAGAGGCGACGGCGACGACGACGGGACGTACGACGTCATCACAGTCTCTCCAGGGTTGGGCTCTTCGGTATGGCGCGCCATGTGTGTCAAAAGTCGTTTCGTCGGCTCATTGATGGTGCGTGACCATTTCGTCCATCCATTTTCAATTTCCGACAACAATTGAATATTAAATTAGAAATTGAAAATTGCCTAGAAGTTGCTTGCAATTTCAATATTCAATTCTATTGAAACTTAAAAATTGATTGATGGACGGACTATAATTATTTGCGGATTAAAATGAATATTGAAAACACACTTAATTTTCAACCAATTTCCTTTTTCAATGCAATGGAATATTGAAATTACAAGCATGTTAGTTCAATTTTCAATGTTAAATTCAATATTCAATTGAATTTAAAAATTAAATATTAAATTTTGAATTTGCGTGGCCAATTCGTCCATTCCATTTTTAATTTTTGATACAAATTGAAAATTGAATGTCAAATTAAAAATTGACTGGCGTTGCTTGCTCTTACAATATTCCATTACATTGAAGTCAGAAATTGATTGAAGACCAATTGTCATTTCAATATTCATTTACTTTGCAAAGAGATTCAATCTTTCCATCCGTCCAATTTTCGTAAATTATGAATGCTAGAATAGAGCCTCCGATGCAATTTTCTTTCTCCGTACTAAATGTAAATAGAAAGTTACCCGCAGCTGCTAGCGCGAGCCATATCTCATGAACGGCATAATGACACCGCGCGGGCGATCGCCGGTGACTTCAATATTCAATTCTATTGAAAGACGAAAGTTGCATCTAGCTTAGTCACGCCCAGCCACGCCTCTGGCACGCATGCAATGTAATGCAATTAAGAGATGGATGAGAAAGCCTCGACAGGCACGCGACCGACTCTCACAGCAAGTCGGTAAGCACTTGCACCTGGCTCTCGTCAACCGTCGCGTGAGACATTCCTCGCGGCGATGAGCGAGGGTAGCCCGTTGCATGGAGGCACGCGTCTAGGGCATCTATAATCAACGAGATCAACGTCTAGCCTACACTGGAAAGTTGACGTCTAGTCGATTTGGAAAGACTCCAGGCAACTATCTAGCTAGAGGACATTTGCGTAGATCATCTAGACCACGCCTCTAAACATCTGACGGGGAAGCCCCAGCCGGTATCTATCATCTCACGATGTAACTCTCCACTCTCGATCTCCATGGACGAAGTTGACGAAGATTTTGTTCGGAAGCGAGTCGAAGAGGGTAATAGTCATGCTGTCATCAGTGAAGAATTACAGACGATGTTTCCAGGACTTCGGGGACTCAGCGAACGATCTGTTCGACGTTTCTGTACAGACAGACGCCTTAGTCGACGTTGTTCTCTGACTAAAGAGAAACTAGAACGCTGCGTGTCTGACGCCGTAAGCGAGGTGAGCACTAAAATTTTAGCTATATATCTCTAGGTAGCTGGCTGCATGCTCATTATAGTTAGATTAGGTCATGATTTGCTCATGATCACTATAGCTAGGTCATGATTGTACACTGCACGTATACTGTGTGCGTGGCCTATAATTCCTGTATGTATATTTATATTGACTTTGACAGGTCGGACCATCTTGCATCTTCAGATCATCAAAAAGCAAGAAGAAGGCAACGGCTACACAATGCAAGTCAAAGTCTAAGATTTCTTGTACTTGCAGGCGGTCGCCAGTAAATTTTTGATTTTTTGCTTTGACTTTTACAAAATAATACAACTATACATATTTAAACTGCTAATACGGTCTTGTTTCAATAGCATTCTACGTCAAATTGTAACATGGTAGCACCTAAATATTATATGCTCATGATCAGTAATAACTCTTGATCACAGAATGTCGTCGCTCTAGTTAATTTGTCTTTAGTCTTTTTAACTTTTCTTTGTAATGAAACCTTGCATATGTCCATTTAATCTATACATATATATATATATATATTAATCTCATTGCATATTTTTTGGGAACAACTGTCTATTATTTATATCAATATGTTCATTATGTTAGAAATTGCAGAGAAGATCTTCAGCTTTAGAGGTATCCACAACTTTGAACGACGAACAAAAGAAGACGTACGCTAGTGCCATGAAACTGGAATTGATGTCGTCAGAAGTCTCTGAAAATAGCAGTGATAACGAGCCACCCTTTGAGGGAGCCTCCACTGCTGGACGTTCACAACTCCTGATCCGACCTCTTCCGTGGAGAGTCATTGAAGCAACAAAGGTGTTTGAGTTTTTGGACAGAAAGTACGCCAGAAGGCATACTCAGAGAGGAACGGTACCAAGAGTAAACGGAGCTCCATCTACCAGAACACGTCTGGGAATGACATTGTACCAGAGTGGGCTCTAGAAGACTACTGCTAATTACAATACGTTTGATTTTAATACATGTCAAAGAACATGGATATATAGAGCTAGATCATTCAAATTTGCTGTTAACATTGTTGTCCATTGCCAAAGTTTGTTGAACTAGAGAAATAAATCACATGACAATTAATGTGAATCACCTGGTTTGTGTGTCTTAAGACTAACTATAGCTCATATTTGGAAAAATCTGTATCTTGTATTTAGGACTCCAAATGTGTGCCTAAATGTAATCCTAAAACCTGTATTCGATCTATATAGGCCGTCCTAAATGTGTTCTATACACCATACTAGGATCAGTCTAAATATGTCTAAATATGATTAAAGGTGGTATTCAGTACACATTTAGAATAGGTTTAGATCATGCTATATTTAAGCTTTCATGCAGTGCATGCATGATCGAGTGTCCGTCTTAATTCTCTCGATCGTCGCACGTCGGTAGCGTCTTCACACTTCAACCTATGGGGCGTGACGGTTGCATGACAATTGACATCTACGACGTATGAACAAGTCTACAAAGATTTGTTGTGTCCAATTTACAGACCAATTTACAGGCCTGTAAAGGCTTTCTCATAACACCAAGTGTTTACCTGCGAATTTTCAACACTTGCTGTGTCCATTGTGGACCCGGGCCCGCCACACGCGGGGCAGTCCCTAAAGGCACTAACCTTAGTGGACACAACAGATCAACAAAAGAGATAGTGCGTGCGGGGGCGAGGAGTAGGCGTTCCCTGTAGTACCCGTATTTGTCGCCATTTTAGGGGCAAGTTTCTGTCCTCGGCAGGTATCTCTGTTTGCGACGGCGGCTTGTACAACATTTCAAGGACGTTCAACTGTATGTTAAATAGTACGGCGACAGTATACTAATTGCGAAAGATTTAAACCAAATTTTATCGGTAAATTCGCGAGTTTGACGTGATTTCGTAGTCTGATGGTCGAGTGCGATAAAGCTAATTCTTAGAATAGAGACTAGGGAACAGAAGTCTAAAAGCCTCTCCAACGAATCGCAGAAGCGATACGAGGAGAAAGTTGTACCTGCGGGCCTAAAAACAGGTAGAACGGAGGCTCAACTGTGGACGGTGAAGCAAGAAGTATTCCCGACATGAATTGGAGTGACATGATGTTGTATATGATTGTATGCTGTTAGATGTACTGGACCTTTCTTGAGACGAACAAATCTCTCTCTACTGGAAGTGATCGTAGCAACCTAACCCATCCTTGCAGATGGTACCCAGTCAGGATTAGTTGAGTCATACACAAAGGATGGCTTTCCTAGAATTATTCAGAGTAGCATAGATTACTCTTTTAGTACAGAACATACTAGAAATGACAGCTCTACCAGACAGAAAGTGCTCAGAGCAAACACGCGAATGCTGCGACGGCTTCCAGTCCTTTCTGACTAGGCTGGAGATCCACGCTGCCCGTTGTCTGTTGCTCAAATGACGCGTTTCAGGTCCCTGACTGGTTGGTATAGCCGGCATAGACTAAAAACGTATGTTGCTTCCTGAATTCTACGATCGTGGCAGCCGAAAACAGAGCAACTCGTAGCCATACTAGTACGCTTGCCCCCTAAGATGGCGACTTCCGGGATATCACGTGATTGTGACGTCAAACGCACTATCTCTATTCACAGGTAAACACTCTGTGTTATGAGAAGGTCCTTACAGGCCTGTACAGGCACCTCTACACGTTGTTGTAAACATTGTTGTATATAGACGTACGCATGTTAAATAACACGTCGTACAGTGTACCTTGTTGTGTCCACTAGGGTGCCTGTTATGAGAAAGCCTTTACAACCTCTAGGGACATCCCTGCGTCTGTACAGAAACGTCGAACAGATCGTTCGCTGAGTCCCCGAAGTCCTGGAAACATCGTCTGTAATTCTTCACTGATGACAGCATGACTATTACCCTCTTCGACTCGCTTCCGAACAAAATCTTCGTCAACTTCGTCCACGGAGATCGAGAGTGGAGAGAATGCACGACCTGCCGTTATATCGTGAGATGATAGATACCGGCTGGGGCTTCCCTATCAGATGTTTAGAGGCGTGGTCTAGATGATCTACGCAAATGTCATCTAGCTAGATAGTTGCCTGGAGTCTTTCCAAATCGACTAGACGTCAACTTTCTAGTGTAGGCTAGACGTTGATCTCGTTGATTATAGATGCCCTAGACGCGTGCCTCCATGCAACGGGCTACCCTCGCTCATCGCCGCAAGGAATGTCTCACGCGACGGTTGACGAGAGCCAGGTGCAAGTGCTTACCGACTTGCTGTAAGAGGTCGGTCGCGTGCCTGCCGACATCCATCTCTTAATTGCATTACATTGCACACGTGCCAGAGGCGTGGCTGGGCGTGACTAAGCTAGACGCAACTTTCGTCTTTCAATAGAATTGAATATTGAAGTCACCGGCGACCGCCCGCGCGATGTCATTATGCCGTTCATGAGATATGGCTCCCGCTAGCAGCTGCGGGTAACTTTCTATTTACATTTAGTACGGAGAAAGAAAATTGCATCGGAGGCTCTATTCTAGCATTCATAATTTACGAAAATTGGACGGATGGAAGGATTGAATCTATTTGCAAAGTAAATGAATATTGAAATGACAATTGGTCTTCAATCAATTTCTATTTTCAATGCAATGGAATATTGTAAGAGCAAGTAACGCCAGTCAATTTTTAATTTGACATTCAATTTTCAATTTGTATCAAAAATTAAAAATGGAATGGACGAATTGGCCACGCAAATTCAAAATTTAATATTTAATTTTTAAATTCAATTAAATATTAAATTTAACATTGAAAATTGAACTAACATGCTTGCAATTTCAATATTCCATTGCATTGAAAAAGGAAATTGGTTAAAAATCAAGTGTGTTTTCAATATTCGTTTTAATCAGTAAATAATTATAGTACGTTGATCAATCAATTTTTAATTTTCAATAGAATTGAATATTGAAATTTCAAGCAACTTCTAGGCAATTTTCAATTTCTAATTCAATATTCAATTGTTGCCGGAAATTGAAAATGGATGGACGAAATGGTCACGCACCAATTGATGTCGACGTCGGCTCATTGATGTCGATTCGTCGGCTCGTTGATGTCGTTTCGTCGGCTCGTTGATGTCGATTCGTCGGCTCATTGATGTCAGCGGGTGGCCTCAGGGGATGCGTGACCATTTCGTCCAATCAATTATTTGATATATATATATATTATATATACATACATACATACATACATACATACATACATACATACATATATATATATATATATATATATATATATATATATATATATATCATCTTGCTTAGTGCACTTCATCTCTCTCCTTCGTCTGTTGCTGGGATCAAGACGCAGTTTGCGCAGTTTTGCTAACAAACCTTGTCAGTGCTATAAACATAACGCTTACCGTCACTCTAGTAGCTATAAAGAGAAAGCCCACTCAATTCGTGAATCCACTGCGCATACTCTAGGCTATACTCAGGCAGGCAATCATACAGTTTTGCAGTGCATATATGTATGCAACGTAATCTGCAACATATGACGTTGCATTTCGATGTCTTCCAACCGATAATAGAATATTTAGTGTCATCCTTCCATAAATGCAATTACAGATATATTAGACTGACCCCGTCCCGCAATCAACAAGTACAAAGAGATATAGGTATGCTATGCGGGCTAGTGATTTGTTGATGTATAACTAAACCATTACAGAAAAACAGTAGTCCTTAGAACCAACTTAGCTAGAAGCCCTTTGGAACTGTTCCAACAGCTGCAGTTTATGCATGCGTAGATATTTACAGCCCCAAAATGCACGCACACATACACACATCACACCCACTCACACCCACACCCACACCTACACCCACACCCACACCTACACCCACACCCACACCTACACCCACACCCACACCTACACCCACACCCACACCTACACCCACACCCACACCCACCCACACCCACACCCACACCCACACCCACACCCACACCCACACCCACACCCACACCCACACCCACCCACACCCACACCCACACCCACCCACACCCAACCAGACCCCACCCACACCCGCACCACACCCACACCCACACTCACCACCGTCTTCAATAGCATTCACATTGTTTTAAACTACTAACAGACAAAACAGGCAAATAATGAAAACGTAACCAATTCAGAAGCGTCATAGGTGGACCACGTGATGCATAGAACCACGAAAATGTAAACACGCGAAAATTTCCACGTTTACGGTAGTCCGTGCACGCTCCAGTTCATGCAGTTTGTTAGCAAAGTGTGCCAGTGTTAGTAGATTCTAAAATGCTCATGCAGCCAAGCCATCACTGTCTATGTAAACTTGAGAGTGCGACGCCGAAATATTCGGGAGGGTCATTGATTAGGCATGTATGGAATCGTACCCACTTAAAAAATTCCTAAATAAGCGTGACTCTTGGTAATTGAGTGTCTGTTCTCAGCCTCCTCTGGTGTTCGCAGTTGGATCAGTTCCAACTGAACATTTCAGTGCAGTCTCTGGCTACATCTCGTTGCATATGTCACAATCCGAGAAAGCTTTATCTCTCTAGACGCATGCACGAGTTGCAACGGCTGCTTGTTTGCACCTCTTAGCTTATTTGAAGCAGTAGTCCTATTTATTGCACACAGATAGCGTCGACGTCTTTATTAATTGATGTCCTAATCGTCAACCAATCAACTGCATGCTTACACGCTTCATCAGGGTAGTTCCGATTGAGATATTTAACTGCCACGCAATTTTGCCGTGAACAGTTGAACAGCAGATCAAGCATCGGAGTAAAAGCCTAATTTGCAAGCGGAGATGACTAGCAGGGGCGTACGCAGGATTTCTCTAGAGGGGGTTCGTAACTTCAGGGGCGTACGCAGGAATGCAAGAACGCAAGAATGCGCCATTTTAGCTTGTCCTCGGAGAACCGTAATCAACACCGTGCAAGCGCATGAGTTACATAAACTTCATCTCGGCCTTGTAGATCCAGTAATAGGCGCGCCGAAAAGTTAAGTGCTGTACTACTTTATAGATTTATATTATTTTTTACAGATAATTTCAATGTATCCAAAATCGGGAGTCTCGTTGTGTCTTCTGCTGTCCCCATATGTAATGGTGCTGTGTAGTTGCGCTCATGCGGCATTGCCTAATTCGAATTCCGCCATTACCTAGCGCCTAGAGGGGGTTCGTCCGAACCCCCTCGAACCCCCTCTGCGTACGCCCCTGACTAGCACTCTCAGGCTGAACGATCTCCATGGCCATGGAATTCCAATTAAGGTTCGACGAGCTGGTATGCTGGTCGACCGCCACGGAATTCTAGTTTATAGACTCAAAGACGACGACACGTACGACTACGGAACGTACGACGTCATCACGGTCTCTCCGGGGTTGGCCTCTTCAAAGAGCCAAGTTCGTCGCTTGCCTCGAGATGAGTGGGCCAAATCATGGTTGGGTGATCCTGCAAAAGTGCAGTACACAGAATTTCCGGGTAGAAACACGTACGATCATGATGAAATAGCCAAACGAGCTGAACTGGCATTAGCTCAAAAGAACCGTGGATTCTACTGTCCAGGATTTAACAGCGACAAGCACTTCGTTGAAAGAATGGCTATAAAGCTCGAACGCCGTGAATGGGACAAATCGCCATCAGAAGTGGTCACCGATAAAGCCATTCCCAAGGTGCGCGTCTTCAGTCCACATCTCGAACTCGAAGTTGGTGATCTTGTTTACGTTTTGAGAAAATACTTCTTAGGTTTTCATATCTACAGTCACGTAGGAGTGGTCCGCTCTATCAAGGAATCTGAGATACAAATATTTCATTTCAATAAAGATCCGCCGCAATCTGCCAAGCAAACAGAAGACCAAGACTTACCAACTTCAACGCTCAACAAAGCCCAGCCAAAGGGCTACCTTCACACTACTTCTCTAGAAGATTTTTGCACACCACCCGGGAATGTCATGGACTATGGACTGTACCGTGCAGTATTTATGGAAGGTACAACGCGCAGCAAGGAAGACATACTAGATCGCATTAAACGATTTGAATTAGGAGATCCGGATATATTTCACAAATGGGCTGGCTTGAATCCTGAAACGTCGCCTCACCTCGAAGGGGCGTATCATTTACTAATGCGAAACTACGAAACTGTTATGCTACGATTTGTAAGAGCTGAAGGTTTACATCCTATGTCACCTCAAGTACGAGTACGAGCATACTTGTTTGGGAACGGAATCAAGAATCATACCTCAGAGAAAGTGCCCATATCAGAAGAGGCAGGGTCATCACTCGAGAACACCGTGCTAATTCCCAACGAGCTTATCCAAACGCTAACAACTGAGCATGCCGAGAAGTTTCCTAAGCAAGAAGCTCCTTTGCCACCCACCGATCCACAAGAAGACCAACAGTATCACTTTATCAAAGTCTAGCATGACGACGAAACAGACAAACTGATGGGAAAAGAAATTTAAGAAGACTCAATTGATAGTCTGAGTGGAATGTTATATACACATTCCGATAACTGGTTGACGTCACCGCTAATGTTTTGTCTTTTTATATATTAGCCTTGACTATATGTATTCGCTTGACTGTACATTGGACCTCTCATTTTGACAGTAGAAATCAATTAAATTTGCTAGTTTCAGTAGCATTCACATTTATAGACAATAATCAACACGTTTTGATCCTAATACAAGAATTTGTTCAGCTAATGAATGCTGACTATTGACGAGCCATAACATTTTCTATCAGGTCTTTTTCAGTCAAACTCTTGCTGTTTAAATTCGTAAATCACAAATATAAAGTTTGACTGATGATGCTCTGCTCTTTGATCGTTCAAGAAAAAGCAACTGTAACAAAGCAATACACCAACACACCTTGAAGTTCGTGGTTGGTAATGATGGGCTTGGGCCCCCTGAGACAGTCACACAGAAACCAGACACAAGAGAGATGCATGACACGAGTCTGACAACGATACGTTTGGACTGTCGTGTGTGAGGCTAACTCTTGCTAATCAACACACACAATTTTATATCATATATTGTCCTATAATAAATACTTAATTGAACTCGATCTAATATAATACTGTCACTTATGTACATTTAATCGCGTCAACTAAATATTCCAGTAAAATCCTCTCAATACATCATAGTCCAGATGAAAACAACAATACTTACATTCTACATACATACATATGTTAATAATGTATGCCGACGTACAGGCAAACATCACGCCAATCCACTAGAAGATGAATTCTCAGGCAACCGGCTGATAGACCAACTGAGGGTATTCACTTATATCCTATAAGACAACAACTAAATGTATCGACTGCTCTACAACTTACTCTATTATTGCCTTTTCACACAAGCTCCTTTCTGAGCTATCCGAACCGAGCCAGCCACAGTAGCTCTCTGTTCACATGGCATTCAGCAAAAATAAGCCAGCTCACTTAGAGGGTGTGTCTCTTGTAGGTCATAGCTACATATGTACGGATAGCTACGTACGTATGGTCACGTGTACTCACAGCAAGAAAGATCTGGCTATGCGAGTATAACACAACAGTGAGGGTCTGGCTAAGTGAGACTACAGTTCGACAGGCGGTTGCAGTTCACACAGTGAATGCGAGCCAAGCCGAGCCGAGCCAAACTGTGCTGGGCTGGCACGGAATTTAATTAAGGTGGACCACTCCAGATCGATTCAGCTTGGCTCGGCCCACATTCACACAGTCCCTTCAAAAGCGAGCCGACCTGTGCTAATCCATGTTGGCCCAGTTACAAGTGCTCGTGTGAACGGGCTATAATAGTCACTCTGGTAACAATATCACCACATGACTGTCTATGTCTAAAGTACAATCATTGCAAAATCAAAAAATTCAAAGCACGAGGCAATCGTTACAATGTTAACTCTATAAGGAAGCAATGCTTTCACAGAGCCTTACAACCACAAAGTGTCTTCTCAGCCGACAAATATGGAGAAGGATGCAATGCCACTGTGACTAAAGTACAGTCTGAGATAACACGGTTTACACAAAAAATTGCACGCAGAGCATGTGCTACCAAACTGGCTGTAGTTCAGTCTACAATGTAAGTCAGTGAACACAATTAATTCATTAATGTATACCTCTGTTGGGTTATAGGTGCTTGAGATACCATGATGATCAGATTCATGGTAAGGTGATGCATACTGTGCTCGAACATCAGATGTTACTCTTCTGTCCGTCTACAACAAAAAACCTCTACAACTCACGCACATGCACGTGCGTGTGCCACGTGCGTGCACCACACGCGCGCACGAACACACACACACACACACACACACACACACACACACACACACACACACACACACACACACACCTAACCAGACCGTCTCAAAAGATGATGGCATAAACAGCAAAAAGCAAATCTCTACTTAGTTCATCTACTGCCAGTTTGTAAATAGGTAATATATTGTATAGCATCCTGAATCGTTCAACTCTCTACATAGCAAGAGATGTCAAACTGCTGCTTCCTGCTAACCCGGCAGTAGAGATCGCCCACATGCACCATACACCATTGTTCTGCTTCCTTCCATGTTGGAGACCAACTTCTTTCGTCCATGCCACCCCGCTGTTTTTATTGCAATGGACTCCATGCACATGGTCTCCGTCTCTATCTGCGATAACCGGAAATAGACGTATTGTCACAAAAATGAGTAGTTCGACGGTGCGAGCAATCAAAGCACTTTACAACGTGGGAGTAGCGCAATGGCTGTTCTTCGCAAAGAAACATGTTGCTGAATGCTCGCTCCAAATGCTGGTTGTGGCACTCCTGTTCATCTGAGATGGTTTATCATGATAATGACGTTTGAAGATATCGCAGCAGCTGGATGGTAAGCCAAAGGAGAAGGTCAAAATCCTTCAGAGCCGACACGCTCAAGAGGCTGCCATGCTACATACAGGCACACACACACACACACACACACACACACACACACGGTATAGATCAGGTCTTTAAAGCACTTGGACATACAGTGAGACCAGTGAGAAAAACAGAGATCAGACTGTATCATACTCACAGTCAGAGCTGCTTACCACAAATTCAGAATGCCACTCTTCACCCTGTTGAGTTGGCAAGTTACAATAACTCTCCCGACAGTATTCTCCTCTCAGCTCCTCACATTCAGCTGTCTTTGCTTCCAGCAGCTAACAGAAACAACCAAGCAGCATAAAACAATCAAGTTGTGATTAACAAACAATATGATTTACTCAATATGCATACCTTGTCTTTCTCTGCTAACGAGTTCGTTAGCTTAGTAATAATGCAGCATCGTGTTCATGTTGTAACTACTGATAAAACACTAATAATCACTGATATTCTCTTCACCAAATACTACAACAGTGTACGACAAATCGGTTGCTCGAACACCCAGGACGACCAAAAATACATCCAGGCAACTGAAACGGTACTATGGTTGCCCAGGGACAACCTTAAGATTTAACCCAAGGACTAACCCAACTGAAGCAATGCACCTACATTACGTGGTCCAAATGTTCAGAACTTTGAAATTGCAAGTGAATGTGATTTATCAGACGATGATCAGTCAGCTTCAGGTGATGTCACTGAAGTCGTTAGTAGACAAAGTGCACTACAGAACAAGGCAGTGAAGGTCTCTGGAGTCTCAAATATGAGCAAGACTTTAAAAGGAAAACAACAGCAAAGCCTATTTTGTTTAGCTTATGGGCAACCAGAGTAATACATTATCAAGCAACTAAATCTTTAACGCATGGTTGTCTGGAAACTACTCAGAGATGAGACGATTTGTTGTACACTGCTTAGTACTTGGCAACACAAGCAATCTGAATCATGAATGTGCCTATCTTATCTTACACCTACTATATAGACATGTGTACTCTAATAATAATACAAATTGTCACTGGTATTTAAAGCGTGCAAATGCACTTATCTCCACCATCACACACATAAACTCAAGAGAAATCAGTATGTCATATCAAGTGTGTGTGTGTGTGTGTGTGTGTGTGTGTGTGTGTGTGTGTGTGTGTGTGTGTGTGTGTGTGTGTGTGTGTGTGTGTGTGTGTGTGTGTGTGTGTGTGTGTGTGTGTGTGTGTCACAGCACCCACAATTGAAAACTATCGACCTGCTCATGCTATCTTGCTTGTTGTCTGATTCTTGTTGGTTCAGTTTCACCTGAATTTTTAACAATAAATGATTATCACTGATATACAAAGCAAGCCTACTTATGCCTAAAAACCTTGGCCTCCAACTGAGCTATGTGAACTTTGTGTGTTTGTTCAGAATTAAGTTGAAGACGCTTGTACCTTTCCAGATCTTGTTGTTAAGTAGCATTGCATTCCTGCCACCAAAAGCAACAAATACAAAGTATATAACAAACAGACACACAAACAAGCAGACAGACAAACAGACAGACAGACAAATAGACAGACAGACAAACAAACAGACAGACAGACGACAGACAGATGGACAGACAAACTGACAGGCAGAAACACACAAACAGACAGACAGACAGACAGACAGATGTGAAAGACAGACAGACAGACAGACGGACAAACAGACAGACAGACAAACGGACAGACAGACAGACAAACAAGCAGAAGACAAACAAGCAGAAGACAAACAAAACACAAACACAACAAATTGACAGACATAACACAAATACAAAAATTACAGACAAAAATGACGTCATCAACCAAACACAATGTTAAACACACCATCAATCATAAACAAAAAAATTTCAATCCACAAAGTCGCACCTCAAGATAAACACATCGACTTCTCATCGCCTCACTCTCGGCCACAGCTTGTTCCGCTGCCTTCTCCAACGACGTCTTCTCTTTGTCCCACAGCAATGACTTCATATGTAACTCCTATGATGTTGTTAATAAATCATTATTTTTAGACACTCAGTAGTTGTGGCAATAGAAACTTACCTCGAATGCTTTCCGCAGGTACTGCAGTGCTTGATTAGCAAATCTGTATTTCTCAAAAACCTTCAAACATGATAAATAGTCACAGAAAACAGTAGCAGCACAATATGACTTAGAAGATTGTGTCTTGCAAATAAAATAAGAAGTGTAAAGTGGTTGTGAATGATTTGCTCACATGCTGTATAAATATCAATAACAAAAACAATAACACATGCACGACATGAACACACACACACACACACACACACACACACACACACACACACACACACACACACACACACACACACACACACACACACACAGACAGACACACCAATGCAAACTTGATCTAATAAAATAAAAATACTGTCATTAATGTACACATAATAGCACCGACTAATTTCAGTAAACTCCTCTCAATGCATCATAGTCTAGATGAGTATAACAGAAAATACATACATAATGTCAAATAATGTTGCTGATGTAATAGGCAACCATCACACTGATCCAGCAAGAAATGATTGCTCAGACACCCAGCCGATAGACCAACTGGGGTATTATTCTCTTGTAACCTATAATACGACAACTGTACTATAGCATCAATAGATCAAATGCTTTCCAGTTTACAGTATCAACTAACTAGTCACTCTGGTGACAATACATCACCACATGAATTGTTTGTGTCTAAAGGCAAATGCCAAATCAATAACAGAAACACGAATGCAACCAATAAACATTATATTTATACAAATTAGCAATGCTTTAACAACCATGACTGGTTTAAAGCATAAAGCAACAAAAATTATGTTCAAGTTGTTTCCTATTAGTTATTTGTTAATTAATTTCGTGTATAAACAGTGACCTAGGCATATAGCAAATTTATCATCAAAGCTGACTTCTCAACTAGTTGCCAGATATGGAGTAGAATGCTTTTGTGACTAATTTATGATTTGAGATCTTATGGCTTACACAAAAAACTGCATGCACAAATGTGCCACCAGACTGCACTTCGCTCTACAATTTAAGTCAGTGAACACAATTGTGGTAAGTTTGGAAAGTATACCTACCTCTGTTGGCTTATAGTTTGAAATACCGTGATGTTTCCTGGTGAGATGATTCTTTAATGAACTTGTACATCAGATGTTGCTCTTCTGTCCATCTACAGCAGAAAAAGTTTACAAAACACAGCAATGGTAGTTTAGACCCAAATGGAGACATGTATCCAACCTCAGCTTCAACATATATTAGCAGTGAAAAAGATAACATGCACAACCGATGACTAAAGAGACCACAACAATGCACACACCACACCACACACACACACACACACACACACACACACACACACACACACACACACACACACACACACACACCAATACAATAATGTATATCTTCTGACGTTCCCTGTCAATTCCATACATTCAATGCTCTTTCTTTGTCTGAACGTTTTCGTGTTTCCGACTTAGACGAGAGAGCTAAAACAGATTGACTTTGGCAACAAATAATTGGCACTAGAATGGCCATACTTCTGTCTTCAAAGTTGTCAGTTGCACTTCATAGCTACTCATTTGCTCCTCCTGTTGAGTTTCTGCATCCTCAAATTTTGCCTGCAATTGCTCTACCTAAGAATAATAAAAGTTGTCTAAAGTTGTAGTTTATTAAAGTCCTTAATTTCAACAGAGTACAAAAAGGCAAACACCAGACAGACTGTTAATTGGTCTAAGTCTAGACAAAAGAACAGATAGACAAACTGACTGACTGACAGACAGATAAACAGACAGACAGACAGACAGATAATTTATTCTCATACAGATTCTACTTGTACATATGCTAGGATTTTATAAATACAAATCAGTCCTTGCAAACAACAAAGTCATTAACTAATGGACTTGACTTTGAATGTCAAAATCAAATAATCTATGTAAACCACCATGATTAGGTGACAGTTTTGAAAGTTTTCTAAGGATAACTTTGGCATTGCATCTTTGCAGAATTGTAGAAAATCTTTTTCTCCAATACGACATGAACATGGAAGCATTAAAATTGGCTTCTGGATTTGTGACTGTTGTGACAAATGCTGCAAAACATTCTCTGCCTTTGTGTCCCACCTCCCAAAATGTTCTATCACAAGAGAAACACATTTTGATACATATCCTCCTGGAACAAGCTCTTCTGAATATTTTTCATTTTCTTTTTTCTCTCGTGGCGGCAGCATGACCATTTCCCTTGCTAGCCCTCCTAATAAAGTCCTGACTCCATGGATAAGCCAGGGACACATCAATATCCAAATTCTGTCCAGTATTTGGATCAAACATTGTAATGTCTGGACAGTCTTCAGTATTGATGTATTTATGTCTTGGTTCTGTTTGATGGGGAAGGTGAAGGTCAGACAGGCACTCACTCCACCCAGATACGACTGAATTGTGAGACCACACAGGTCCACCCCCATATTTACAGGTTAAAAGATGGTATCCGTATTCATCCAAATCATGACCACAATCACACTTTTTAATCCAATTAGTGAAAGGTAGAGCCACTCCCAACCTCAGGCAAGACGTTAAAGAAAATTCGTTTTGCTTTTTAAAGCGTCAGCAGAAGTAGGGATGACATTCAGCCATGTACCAGCCACTCGTCCTTGCAGGGATCTCAACCGTGCTGCATCTCTATCAGACTGTGTTTGTATAATATCAGTAGCACTATCACTGGCGAGGGCAATCTTCGTGGATAATCAGACAGACAGACAGACAGTCATTGATTGTCCCTGGGCTGCTGCATGCTTGTAGTTTATAGCTCATTCCTAGTGAAGTGTAGTGTGTAGATTATGGACAAGGTACATGTACACTTGAATTTAAGTACTTACTATTTTGCTGAAATATAATATAGTCTTGTGTTTGAAAATATATGATGATAAATAGACAAACAGACAGACAAAAAGACAAACAGACAGACAAACAGACAGACAGACAGACAGACAGACAGACAGACAGACAAACAGGCAGACAGACAGACAAAGAAACAGACAAACATAGACAGACAGACAGACGTTTGAAAATATATGTATTGATGGACAGATAAACAGATGGACAGGTAAACAGACAGACAGGCAGACAGACAAACATACATACATACATACATACATACAGACAGACAGGCAGGCAGACAGACAAACATACATACATACATACATACAGACAGACAAAAACAGACAAACATACACAGACAGACAGACAGACACACCAACAGACATACAAACAGACAGACACACCAACAGACATACAAACAGACAGACAGACAGACAGACAGACAAACAGAGAAACAGAGAGACAGACGGACATACATACATACATACAGACAAACAAAACAGACAGACAGACAGACAGACAGGCATACAGACAAACAACCAGACAGACAAACAGACAGACAGACAAAAAACAGACAGACAGACGGACAGAAGACAGACAGACAGACAGAAAAAAACAGAAAAAACATAGACAGACAGACAGGCAGGCAGACAGACAAAAAAATACAGACAAACAGACAAATAGACAAACAGACAGACAAACCAACAGACATACTGTACAAACAGAGAGACAGACAAACAGAGAGACAGACAGACAAACAGACAGACAAACAACCAGACAGACAAACAGAGAGACAGACGGACAGACAGATGGACAGACAGACAGACAGACAGACGCTTGATTATCATAAGTCTCTATCTAAGCCCCAACACACCTCAATGCTCTTACGCTGCAAAGCTGCTCGCAAAGCACACAATTCACCGTCCCTGCGCTGCAGTTGCTTCTTCAGTCCCGCCACTCTGCTTTCCCACTCACTTCTCTTGCTGTCCAACAAACCGTCAACCTGCCGCAGCAACTACACAAACAACTCACAAATAAAAACACAAAAGCCAACACGTTAATCTCCTCTCAAACTGCTTGCCTCTTGAATTTCTGGTTCACACGACGACAACAGCGTTGCGTCGATTCTATAAACCAATTTTTACGTCACAGTCGATGTGTTTTAGTCTGTTGTCTGACGTAGCTACTTGTCTCTTATCTGACGTTTTGATCCTGAGCGTCGTCTTGAAGGGAACGATGACATAACGTTTGCTGCACTGTACAGTACAGCACACTTGCTGTCCACCAGACCTGACACACAGTCGCGCACTAGCCAAGGCGTTGAATGCAATGAGACAACTAAAGCCTGGATGTTCGCAAACTACTAGATGCAGCCTCGAGTATCTGACCTTCGGCAGACTCGCACTTTTTGTTGTACTGTATCTATGAATTGTAGATGCTGTAATAGAGTACTGTATTCGCAGCCAAGTCTCAACATATTCCCCCGCGTTCTCACGTGCTTAGAGATCTTTCCTATAACTTAATTAATTAATTATTAATTAGTAACTAATCTAACTGACGCGCTGTGCACTCTGATCCTAAGTCGAGTAGTCCAAAACGCAGTTTTGCAGTTTGGCAAATGCTAATATTATAGAGACGTAAAAGCTCAGCCGTCACCATCGCTCTAGATAAAGTTGACACCCACTCTCGCGGTGCCTCCCTAGAGCTGCATGCT
Organism: Corticium candelabrum; assembly: GCF_963422355.1. Lineage (NCBI taxonomy): Eukaryota > Metazoa > Porifera > Homoscleromorpha > Homosclerophorida > Plakinidae > Corticium > Corticium candelabrum. Next base: position 1,890,506 of record NC_085104.1, read on the forward strand.
GCCACTTAATTAATTGAAAGTTCCTAGCAACTCCTAGTGTTCGCAAAAAATTTCAATGCAGTCTATCTAGACTACATCTAGTTGCAAAATGTCGCTAGTCGAAAGATATGTCTAGATAGCTTGTCTGCAACTCAGTTAACTTGCTAGCTAAAGCAGCGTTCCAATATTACTGACCATCTAGACATGCATGCAGATAGCTATCATGCATGCATGATTATACCATGTGTTTTGAGTGGTCTGTATGGACTGATACACCAAGCTATTTTGTCCTGAGCATAACGAGTAACGAGTAGCAGTTTACTATGGCGCGCCATGTGTGTCAAAAGTCGTTTCGTCGGCTCATTGATGTCAACGTCGGCTCATTGATGTCGTTTCGTCGGCTCGTTGATGTCGATTCGTCGGCTCGTTGATATCAGCGGGTGGCCTCAGGGGGTGCGTGACCATTTCGTCCAATCAATTTTCAATTCCCAGCAACAATTGAATGAATATTGAATTAAAAATTGAAAATAGCCTAGAAGTTGCTTGAAATTTTAATATTCAATTCTATTAAAAATTAAAATTGATTGATTGACAAACTATAATTGTTTGTGGATTAAAATAAATATTGAAAACATACTGAATTTCTTACCAATTTCCTTTTCGATGCAATGGAATATTGAAATTGCAAGCACGTTAGTTTCATTTTCAATGTTAGATTCAATATTCAATTGAATTTAAAAATTAAATTTTAAATTTTGAATTTGCATGGCCAATTCGTCCATTCCATTTTTAATTTTTGAGACAAATTGAAAATTGAATGTCAAATTAAAAATTGACTGGCGTTGCTTGCTCTTACAATATTCCATTGCATTGAAAATAGAAATTGATTAAAGACCAATTGTCATTTCAATATTCATTTACTTTGCAAATAGATTCAATCTTTTCATCCGTCTAATTTTCGTAAATTATGAACATCAAAGTAGGGTAGGTGTACCTAATTGTGGACACTCCCCGGTAATTTGGGTTACAATCGCTGTTTTCTCTGGTAGCCTGCACGAAGAGACAGTGAAACATGTCCGATATACGCACCAATGTCTAGGCTTCGTAACGGTACCTGTACGACTACAATCCACAACGTCAGCTAGCGCACTAGCAAAATATACGGGATAACGTCTGTAAACAGCTTGGACGCGGGGTGTATCCTAATTGTGGACATTGTTTTCTCCGTTACAGAAAGCGACTGAGCATGAGTAACAGCTGGACTAGATACCTGTATGGTTGTCTCACAAGCCGCAATCAAAACCATGTTCTGTGGTGTATCGCCTCTGTGTAAAATGGCGTCGTGCCGTTCAAACTTTGCAGAAACCAAATGTTGTTTAGGACGCAATGCAGGAGACGATCAATCATGTTTAGATGAACGTCTCAACTGTAAACTGTGGTTCTAGCATCTTTTGCGTTGCTGGTAGAGCTGATTATTGATATCAGACCAGGTAGTTTGACCTTCCACCTATCCTAGGTGAGTTTGTAGGTTTTCATTTTGTGTCTTATTGTTGCCAGATCTAGTAGCAGTGAAGACAGTCAAATTCTGACTGGATTATTAATGTCGCTGATATTGACATTCCACCTTCTTTGTTCGTTCTCATTTCATACCCTATTGTGGCCAGATGTAGTTGCAGTGAAAACAGCTAGATTGTCAGTGGATTACTGATGTCTAGATCTAGTATGAGTGAAGATATTCACGTGTTTACTGGACTGGAATTACACGTTCGCTCCATGCACATAGTGCGCTTCTCTAACACGTTACAAGTCAACATAACTATAGGCTCAAAACTTTACTAAGGTACTCGATAATTGCTTAACTAACGTCAGGGCACTTTCATGATCCAATAAAAGAACGATTCGTGTACCTCGAATTTGTGGACGTGATGGGAGGAACGTTGTACGTGCTAACAGTTTCGCAGGGGAATCGTCGTGATACACCACAGAACATGGTTTTGATTGCGGCCCAAAATACCAGCTTGTGCGTCAACCATTCAGGTATCTAGTCCAGCTGTTACTCAGACCCAGTCGCTTTCTGTGGCGGAGAAAAACATGTCCACAATTAGGATACACCCCCGTTTGAGCTGTTCACTGACGTTATCCTGTATATTTTGCTAGTGCGCTAGCACACGTTGTGTGATTGTAGTCGTACAGGTATTGTTCCAAAGCTTAGACATTGGTGCATACATTGAACATGTTTTCCTCTCTCTCCGTTGCAGGTTACCAGAGAAAGAGTGTTTGTAACTCAAATTACCGGGGAGTGTCCACAATTAGGAACACCTACCCTATAGCCTCTGCTGCAATATTAATGTTCTTTCTCCGTACTAAATGTAAATAGAAAGTTACCCGCAGTTGCTAGCGCGAGCCATATCTCTTAAACGGCATAATGACACCACGCGGGCGGTCGCCTGTGACTTCAATATTCAATTCTATTGAGAGGCGAAAGTTGTGTCTGCCTTAGCCACGCCCAGCCACGCCTCTGGCACGCACGCATGCAATATAATGCAAATTAAGAGATGGACGAGAAAGCTACGCGACCCACCTCTCATAACAAATCGGTAAGCACTTGCAACTGGCTCTCGTCAACCATCACGCCCAAGCATGAGACATTCCTTGCCGTGACAAGGGAAGCCCGTTGCATGGAGGCACGCTTACGGTCTATAGTCAACGAGATCAGGGTGTAGCCTGCACTGGGAAGTTGACGCCTAGTCGATTTGGAAAGACTCCACGCAACTATCTAGAATCAACATTGCGCCAATCATTACAGACCGATTTGTTGTCTCGTCCCTCTCTTAATTAATTGCATTACATTGCATGCGTGCCAGAGGCGTGGCTGGGCGTGGCTAAGGCAGACACAACTTTCGCCTTTCAATAGAATTGAATATTGAAGTCACAGGCGACCGACCGCGTGGTGTCATTATGCCGTTTAAGAGATATGGCTCGCGCTAGCAACTGCGGGTAACTTTCTATTTACATTTAGTACGGAGAAAGAAAATTGCAGCAGAGGCTATACTTTGATATTCATAGTTTACGAAAATTAGACGGATGAAAAGATTGAATCTATTTGCAAAATAAATGAATATTGAAATGACAATTGGTCTTTAATCAATTTCTATTTTCAATGCAATGGAATATTGTAAGAGCAAGCAACGCCAGTCAATTTTTAATTTGACATTCAATTTTCAATTTGTCTCAAAAGTTAAAAATGGATTGGACGAATTGGCCATGCAAATTCAAAATTTAAAATTTAATTTTTAAATTCAATTGAATATTGAATCTAACATTAAAAATGAAACTAACGTGCTTGCAATTTCAATATTCCATTGCATCGAAAAGGAAATTGGTAAGAAATTCAGTATGTTTTCAATATTTATTTTAATCCACAAATAATTATAATTTGTCAATCAATCAATTTTAATTTTTAATAGAATTGAATATTGAGATTACAAGCAACTTCTAGGCTATTTTCAATTTCTAATTCAATATTCATTCAATTGTTGCTGGGAATTGAAAATTGATTGGACGAAATGGTCACGCACCTCTGAGGCCACCCGCTGACATCAATGAGCGGACGAATCGACATCAACGAGCCGACGAATCGACATCGATGAGCCGACGAAATCACTTTTGACACACATGGCGCGCCATACTTGACGCGTGTCGTCGGCTGGGCTGAGATGCAAATTAGTTGTGGAAACATGATATCTCAGCCCAGCCGACGAGTTAGCGCAGCCCAGCCGACGAGTTAGCGCAGCCCAGCCGACGGAATTATGACACACATCGCGCGCCATAATCCTAGTCACTCCACTATCTGGACTTCGTCGCTTGTCTCGAGATGAGTGGGCCAAGTCATTTTGGGGTGATCCTGCAAACGTGCAGTACACAGAATTTCCGGGTAGAAACTTGTACGAGCCTGATCGATGAAATTGCCAAACGAGCTGAACTGCATGGCATTGGAACAAGACAACGAGGGAGTTTACTGTATGAGAAGTAATAGCAACAACAATTCGTTAAAAAGATGGTTGTAAGGCTTCAACGAGATGAAAGAGACAAATCGCCAACTTAATTAATTAACCAGGCAGCCCACTGAACGCTATTGCCATGCATGCATGGTGAGCATCTCTAGCAGTCCGCATGCAGCTCGTCGAACTTCAGGCTAATAATCTTGCTTAGTGCACTTCATCTCTCTCCTTCGTCTGTTGCTGGGATCAAGACGCAGTTTGCGCAGTTTTGCTAACAAACCTTGTCAGTGCTATAAACATAACGCTTACCGTCACTCTAGTAACTATAAAGAGAAAGCCCACTCAATTCGTGAATCCACTGCGCATACTCTAGGCTATACTCAGGCAGGCAATCATACAGTTTTGCAGTGCATATATGTATGCAACGTAATCTGCAACATATGACGTTGCATTTCGATGTCTTCCAACCGATAATAGAATATTTAGTGTCATCCTTCCATAAATGCAATTACAGATATATTAGACTGACCCCGCCCCGCAATCAACAAGTACAAAGAGATATAGGTATGCTATGCAGGCTAGTGATTTGTTGATGTATAACTAAACCATTACAGAAAAACAGTAGTCCTTAGAACCAACTTAGCTAGAAGCCCTTTGGAACTGTTCCAACAGCTGCAGTTTATGCATGCGTAGATATTTACAGCCCCAAAATGCACGCACACATACACACACCACACCCACACCCACCCACACCCACACCCACCCACACCCACACCCACCCACACCCAACCCACCCACACCCAACCCACCCACACCCACACCCACACCCACCCACACCCACACCCACACCCACACCCACCTCCAACCACACCCACCCACCTCCAACCACACCCACCCACCTCCAAACCACACCCACCCACACCCACCCACACACACCCACACCCACACCCACACCCACCCACACCCACACCCACCCACACCCACATCCACCCACACCCAACCAGACCCACACCCAACCAGACCCACACCCAACCAGACCCACACCCAACCAGACCCACACCCAACCAGACCCCCACCCACACCCGCACCACACCCACACCCACCACCGTCTTCAATAGCATTCACATTGTTTTAAACTACTAACAGACAAAACAGGCAAATAATAAAAACGTAACCAATTCAGAAGCGTCATAGGTGGACCACGTGATGCATAGAACCACGAAAATGTAAACACGCGAAAATTTCCACGTTTACGGTAGTCCGTGCACGCTCCAGTTCATGCAGTTTGTTAGCAAAGTGTGCCAGTGTTAGTAGATTCTAAAATGCTCAAGCAGTCAAGCCATCACTGTCTATGTAAACTTGAGAGTGCGACGCCGAAATATTCGGGAGGGCCAATGATTAGGCATGTATGGAATCGCACCCACTTAAAAAATTCCTAAATAAGCGTGACTCTTGGTAATTGAGTGTCTGTTCTCAGCCTCCTCTGGTGTTCGCAGTTGGATCAGTTCCAACTGAACATTTCAGTGCAGTCTCTGGCTACATCTCGTTGCATATGTCACAATCCGAGAAAGCTTTATCTCTCTAGACGCATGCACGAGTTCCAACGGCTGCTTGTTTGCAACTCTTAGCTTATTTGAAGCAGTACTCCTATTTATTGCACACAGATAGCGTCGACGTCTTTATTAATTGATGTCCTAATCGTCAACCAATCACTTGCATGCTTACACGCTTCATCAGGGTAGTTCCGATTGAGATATTTAACTGCCACGCAATTTTGCCGTGAACAGTTGAACAGCAGATCAAGCATCGGAGTAAAAGCCTAATTTGCAAGCGGGGATGACTAGCACTCTCAGGCTGAACGATCTCCATGGCCATGGAATTCCAATTAAGGTTCGCCGAGCTGGCATGCTGGTCGACCGCCACGGAATTCTAGTTTATAGACTCAAAGACGACGACACGTACGACTACGGGACGTACGACGTCATCACGGTCTCTCCGGGGTTGGCCTCTTCAAAGAGCCAAGTTCGTCGCTTGCCTCGAGATGAGTGGGCCAAATCATGGTTGGGTGATCCTGCAAAAGTGCAGTACACAGAATTTCCGGGTAGAAACACGTACGATCATGATGAAATAGCCAAACGAGCTGAACTGGCATTAGCTCAAAAGAACCGTGGATTCTACTGTCCAGGATTTAACAGCGACAAGCACTTCGTTGAAAGAATGGCTGTAAAGCTCGAACGCCGTGAATGGTACAAATCGCCATCAGAAGTGGTCACCGATAAAGCCATTCCCAAGGTGCGCGTCCTCAGTCCACATCTCGAACTCGAAGTTGGTGATGTTGTTTACGTTTTGAGAAAATACTTCTTAGGTTTCCATATCTACAGTCACGTAGGAGTGGTCCGCTCTATCAAGGAATCTGAGATACAAATATTTCATTTCAATAAAGATCCGCCGCAATCTGCCAAGCAAACAGAAGACCAAGACTTACCAACTTCAACGCTCAACAAAGCCCAGCCAAAGGGCTACCTTCACACTACTTCTCTAGAAGATTTTTGCACACCACCCGGGAATGTCATGGACTATGGACTGTACCGTGCAGTATTTATGGAAGGTACAACGCGCAGCAAGGAAGAAATTCTAAAGCGCATTGAACGATTTGAAGAAGGAGATCCGGATATATTTCACAAATGGGCTGGCTTGAATCCTGAAACGTCGCCTCACCTCGAAGGGGCGTATCATATACTAAAGCGAAACTGCGAAACTGTTATGCTACGACTTGTAAGAGCTGAAGGTTTACATCCTATGTCAGCTCAAGTAGAGGAGTACGCACACAAGGGAACCGTTGGAACTTTCAAGCTTTCATCTGCTACATGCAAAGATGCTCTAATCTGGGCAGCCAAAGGTCCCGCACGACTTGCTGTGCGACGACTTGCTGCGGATAACTCAGCTTTAACGGTAGGGATACCGCAGCTAGTAGCAGGAAACATCGCAGGCGGAATTGCAGCAGGTTTGGAATTCGTTTTGCTGGTAGGAACTCTCATATATAACTGGGTGGATAAAGAGAAATTATCAAAGGAAGAGTACAAGCTCTTACAGAAAATTGCAGTAGCAGAATTTGGTGTAGGAATGGGCGGAGCAGCTCTTATCTTTGGAACAACAGCTGGATTTGGATGCCTTGGAGGTCCTCCTGGCATTGCTGCTGGTGTGCTTACAGGAATAGCCATCATGGCAGCGACATATTTTCTCAAGAGACGAGTACGAGCATACTTGTTTGGGAACGGAATCAAGAATCATACCTCAGAGAAAGTGCCCATAGCAGAAGAGGCAGGGTCATCACTCGAGAACACCGTGCTAATTCCCAACGAGCTTAACCAAAAGGTAATAACTGAGCATGCTGACAAGTTTCCCAAGCAAGAAGCTCCTTTGCCACCCACCGATCCACAAGAAGACCAACAGTATCACTTTATTAAAGTCTGGCATGACGACGAAACAGGCAAACTGATGGGAAAAGAAATTTAAGAAGACTCAAATTGATAGTCTGAGTGGAATGTTATATACACATTCCGATAACTGGTTGACATCACCGCTAATGTTTTGTCTTTTTATATATTAGCCTTGGCTATATGTATTCGCTTGACTGTACATTGGACCTCTCATTTTGACAGTAGAAATCAATTAAATTTGCTAGTTTCAGTAGCATTCACATTTATAGACAATAATCAACACGTTTTGATCCTATACAAGAATTTGTTCAGCTAATGCATGCTGACTATTGACGAGCCATAATATTTTCTATCAGGTCTCTTTCAGTCAAACTCTTGCTGCTTACATTCGTAAATCACAAATATAAAGTTTGACTGATGATACTCTGCTCTTCGATCGTTCTACGAAAAAGTAACTGTAACAAAGCAATACACCAACACACCTTGAAGTTCGTGGTTGGTAATGATGGGCTTGGGCCACCTGAGACAGTCACACAGAAACCAGACACGAGAGAGATGCATGACACAAGTCTGACAACGATACGTTTGAACTGTCGTGTGTGAGGCTAACTCTTGCTAATCAACACACACAATTTTATATCAACTATTGTCCTATAATAAATAATTAATTGAACTCGATCTAATATAATACTGTCACTTATGTACATTTAATCGCGTCAACTAAAAATTCCAGTAAAATCCTCTCAATACATCGTAGTCCAGATGAAAACAACAATACTTACATTCTACATACATACAGATGTTAATAATGTATGCCGACGTACAGGCAAAACATCACGCCAATCCACTAGGAGATGAGTTCTCAGGCAACCGGCTGATAGACCAACTGAGGGTATTCACTTATATCCTATAAGACAACAACTAAATGTATCGACTGCTCTACAACTTACTCTATTATTGCCTTTTCACACAAGCTCCTTTCTGAGCTATCCGAACCGAGCCAGCCACAGTAGCTCTCTGTTCACATGGCATTCAGCAAAAATAAGCCAGCTCACTTAGAGGGTGTGTCTCTTGTAGGTCATAGCTACGTATGTATGGATAGCTTTGTACGTATGGTCACGTGTACTCACAGCAAGAAAGATCTGGCTATGCGAGTATAACACAACAGTGAGGGTCTGGCTAAGTGAGACTATAGTTCGACAGGCGGTTGCAGTTCACACAGTGAATGCGAGCCAAGCCGAGCCGAGCCAAACTGTGCTGGGCTGGCACGGAATTTAATTAAGGTGGACCACTCCAGATTGATTCAGCTTGGCTCGGCCCACATTCACACAGTCCCTTCAAAAGCGAGCCGACCTGTGCTAATCCATGTTGGCACAGTTACAAGTGCTCGTGTGAACGGGCTATAATAGTCACTCTGGTAACAATATCACCACATGACTGTCTATGTCTAAAGTACAATCATTGCAAATCAAAAAATTCAAAGCACGAGGCAATCGTTACAATGTTAACTCTATAAGGAAGCAATGCTTTCACAGAGCCTTACAACCACAAAGTGTCTTCTCAGCCGCCAAACATGGAGAAGGATGCAACGCCACTGTGACTAAAGTACAGTCTGAGATAACACGGTTTACACAAAAAATTGCATGCAGAGCATGTGCCACCAAACTGGTTGTAGTTCAGTCTACAATGTAAGTCAGTGAACACAATTAATTCATTAATGTATACCTCTGTTGGGTTATAGGTGCTTGAGATACCGCGATGATCAGATTCATGGTAAGATGATGCATACTGTGCTCGAACATCAGATGTCACTCTTCTGTCCGTCTACAACAAAAAACCTCTACAACACATGCACGTGCACGACACACACACACACACACACACACACACACACACACACACACACACACACACACACACACATCCTAACCAGCCCGTCTCAAAAGATGATGGCATAAACAGCAAAAAGCAAATCTCTACTTAGTTCATCTACTACCAGTTTGTAAATAGATAATATATTGTACAGCATCCTGAATTGTTCAACTCTCTACATAGCAAGAGATGTCAAACTGCTGCTTCCTGCTAACCTGGCAGTAGAGATCGCCTGTATGCACCATACACCATTGTTCTGCTTCCTTCCATACTGGAGACCAACTTCTTTCGTCCATGCCGCCCCGCCATTTTCATTGCAATGGACTCCATGCACATGGTCTCCATCTCCATCTGCGATAACCGGAAATAGACGTATTGTCACAAAAATGAGTAATTCGACGTTGCAAGCAATCAAAGCACTTTACAACATGGGAGTAGTGCAATGACTGTTTTTTGCAAAGAAACACATCGCTGAATGCTCGCTCCAAATGCTGATTGTGGCACTCCTGTTGATCTGAGATGGTTTATCGTGATAATGACGTTTGAAGATATTGCAGAAGCTGGATGGTATGCCGGAGAAGGTCAAAATCCTTCAGAGCCGACACGCTCAAGAGGCTGTCATGCTACATACAGGCACACACACACACACACACACACACACACACACACGCATGCATGCGCGCGCGCGCACGCGCACACACACACACACGGTATAGATCAGGTCTTTAAAGCACTCGGACATACAGTGAGACCAGTGAGAAAAACAGAGATCAGACTGTATCATACTCACAGTCAGAGCTGCTTACCACAAATTCAGGATGCCCCTCTTCACCCTGTTGAGTTGGCAAGTTACAATAACTCTCCCGACAGTATTCTCCTCTCAGCTCCTGACATTCAGCTGTCTTTGCTTCCAGCAGCTAACAGAAACAACCCAGCAGCATAAAACAATCAATTTGTGATTAATAAACAATATGATTTACTCAATATGCATACCTTGTCTTTCTCCGCTAACGACTTCGTTAGCTTAACAATTAATGCGGCATCCTGTTCATGTTGTAGCTATTGTCAAAAACACTAATAATCACTGATATTCTCTTCACCAAATACTACAACAGTGTACAACAAATCGGTTGCTTGAGCACCCAGCACAACCAAAAAATACGTCCGGGCAACTGAAACAGTACTATGGTTGCCCAAGGACAACCTTAAGATTTAACCCAAGGACTAACCCAACTGAAGCAATGCACCTACATTACGTGGTCCAAATGTTCAGAAGAAACTTTGAAATTGCAAGTGAATGTGATTTATCAGACGATGATCAGTCAGCTTCAGGTGATGTCACTGAAGTCGTTAGTAGACAAAGTGCACCACAGAAGAAGACAGTGAAGGTCTCTGGAGTCTCAAATATGAGCAAGACTTTAAAGGAAAACAACAGCAAAGCCTATTTTGTTTAGCTTATGGGTAACCAGAGTAATGCATTACCAGGCAACTGAATCTTTAACACATGGTTGCCTGGGGACTACTCAGAGATGAGACGATTTGTTGTACACTGCTTTGTACTTGGCAACACAAGCAATCATGAATGTGCTTATCTTATCTTACAACTACTATATAGGCGTGCCTACTCTAATAATAATACAAATTGTCACTGGTATTTAAAGTGTGTAAATGCACTTCGGTCTCCACCATCACACACACAAACTCAAGAATATCAGTACATGCAATTGTCATATTAGTATACGTGTGTGTGTGTGTGTGTGTGTGTGTGTGTGTGTGTGTGTGTGTGTGTGTGTGTGCATGCGTGTGCATACAACGATCAATCATAACTCCTGTCTGTGCACGTGGCTTTCAGCATGGATGCAAGGGCACGTGGCCACGTTCAGAAGGTCTTACTGTATACTACAATTACACCTGTAGATATGCACGTAATTAATCGTCAAGTCAGTTGGTCGCATGTCACGTGACCGGCCTGCACTACTGGGTAATTATTATATGAAGGAACTGACATTCTTAGCATAATGAGATCAAAGAATTGTGTATGTTTGTTCAATCGTGTAACAATTGTGTAGTCTGCCAATCGTCTGTGCTAAACAATGGCATATGCTTAGACTATGTGTAACAAGCATTTCAAACGTGTTGACCATCATCAACATGTTTGTATTGAACACATAGTGTCAGACAAGACAAAACTCTGTGAAAGATGAGCGACTCGTGTAATCACCAAACCAGTTACACTGACCATTCATCATCTTCTCTATATCTATAAAAGTCTATCTGTCTGTCTGTCTGTGTCTGTCAGTAACATCAATTACGCCAAAACTAACACGCCAATCGCCAAGAAACCATGCATGAAGACTGAGTTCCATACCAGAATGCAAACGCGTGCTTCGGTATTTAGGCGGTCCCCTCTCGTGGAGGCGACCACCATGTCGTAAGTGGAACAAAAAGTGCATGCTAAAACACGTGGAACGCGCTTAAGGAGAGGACTGAGACTGAGTCTACAATTTTGACACACATGATCCCCATACACATGCCATGAGAGACGGTCGATTTTCCGCCAATTCAAACTATCTGTTTCATGCCTGGGTTTCGCTCTACCGGTGGATCGAGTGTATTTGGATCTCTACTAGCATATCCAGACAGAAGTAAGTCATGAATGGGGCATCTGTTGTTATTACAGTGCTTCTGCACAAACTATATAGAGTTGTGTGTGTGTGTGTGTGTGTGTGTGTGTGTGAGCCCACGTGTGTTTTGACTATATCTGTGTCTTTAGCTAATTAGATAAAACATTCGGTCACATCCACTTGGAACAAATTATTCCGGAGTTTGTGTTTTCTCCGCCCAATAACTGAATTGTATTATGGAAATTTGTGTTATTAACCTTTCCCGGGCAAAGAACGAGCTAATGAGGTAGTATTTAATAATTATCTATCAAAAATCTACGATGGCATGATGTGGCAAGTATCTGCATGGTGTGTGCATGTGGCTAGTGTATGTGCATATGGAATAGCCAAGTACAGTAGAGGCCGTCAGGTTTGCTCTCTCTGATAAAATTATTGGTGTTGACAAACACCAGCTTCGGTGGCAACACACTGCCAATGCAATCATCACAACCACGTTGTCAACTTGTGACAACCCACTGCACATATGCATCAGTCACATCTTACGATAATCATAATTGTAATAAGTGGGTCTATAACCAGGAAATAATCGATTTTGATAGCCATTGCAGACAGGTAAGTATCCATTGTTTAGATTCAACAAGACCCAGTAACTGAAAATGTGAACTAGACTGCTCTAGTAAATACTATCTCGTAAACATTGGCTTGGTATGATACAACCAACACAAATAGATTGGTTGCACTCACACGAGGTAAACTGACCACCACACGTGTGGAGGACAGCCGGAACATTTTGATAAGTTAGAGGCCTGTCGTTCTCGGTTATCGCAGATTGTTAGATTCCGACAACCGACGTAGCTACAATGCTAAATTGCAGTACGCCGATGGTTGAGACCTTTACGAAATTTCCCTCAGCGAGTTGCCCAAGGACGTCGACTTGTGGCTACGTCGACAACCTGCATCCACGCCAGATGAAATTTTCTCTGAAACAAACCGCTTTGAAATCGGAATGCAGTAGATTGCTGCCAGTTCACAGTCCAACGGCTTCTTTAGCCTGTCAACATCTTCAGGCGACAACTCTGAAGTCTGTTCGATTATTGGGAAGGACATGGGAAAAAACCCGTATGTCTGAAGTGGACGTCCTAGCAGGTTGAGTCCAACATCACTGGAAACCTCACAAGGAGGTTCCAGATCAGTTAATGAATACTGTGATTGGTTCTTTATTATGACACAGTTAGTAACTTCCTGTATGACACAAGCTTGGCCCTGCCCTCCTTGCATTTACACCAGGTGTCTGATAACTTCAAAGCCACCTCTATAATGCCCACTACTTGAAAGCTGACGGGACATACTTTGAACTATGGATTGATAAGTAAAACAGCTGTGTAGCTAGCAAGCTTATGTAGTCAAAGCATTAGTTGAACCTTTGAACCTAAGTTCATAGCTAAACTGGAACCATTTATCTCACTAGCCGAAATTAACAACATCCATCTCTGCTCTTCAATTCCTCATTTATTAACTGCAGTTCCCACATCCTCTCCAACAATCAAACAGACTTTAGTACGTCTGCATGCATGCTAGCACTCCCATGCACAACATTGTCATCAGTTTCAATGTCGTCTGTAATTTTGCTTGCACATGCACTGCAAACAAGGCTGAAGCGGAGGAACGGTTTCGTCGTCTTCTTCTAATCGCAATTTCTTTGCTGTACTCGTTTGTACCGTTGAATGTCTGTTGTCAATGAATGCTTTGACAAATATCGCAGTTTTTGACTAGGAACCTAATCCGGAATTGTTTTGTCTTCTGTTGTTGCAGAAGGTTTACGCTTACCAAGTGAACCAATCATAAACCAATCAACCAATGAACTAAAGTCCTAAGTAAACGGCATACGTCGAAGGGTGCCACTAAATGGTAGACATTTAAGGTGGCACCTTAATTGTAACACAAAACATCTGCTGAGCAGGAGGTTCGCATCCAGAACAGCTGCCATGAAAAAAACGACCAAATATTTCTAGTCGCCAAATTGGCGACTTGGCGACTGGAGTTTTCGAACCCTGAGTAGGTCTGCATGCATGCTAGCGCTCCCATGCACTACATTGTCATCAGTTTCAATGTAGTCTGTAATTTTGCTTGCACATGCACTGCAATCAAGACTGAAGTGGAGGAACGGTTTCGTCGTCTTCTTCTAATCGCAATCTCTTTGCATCTCTTTGCTGTAAGTCTGTTCTCAATGAATGCCTTGACGAATACTGCAGTTTTTGACTAGGAACCTAATCCAGAATTGTTTTGTCTTCCGTTGCAGAAGGTTTTATGCTTACAAAGTGATCAAAACAGACACTTGTGTACTTCAAACTGATCTAGCTGTTTCAGGTCTTTTCTGTTGATAGCAATGATCCACGTCCCTCGTTGCCGTTCAGTCAGTTCTTGAAATTCCCTGCCTTTGACTGCCACAATCGCTGGCAAACAAAAGAAACTAATGTCTCTGTCGCGATCAGAAGTTTTCATTGTGATATTGAAGTCCCGAATGTCCTCCAGCACTTGTGCACGTGCGTAGGTTCACACCTACTGCACCCGGTCTATACTCAGCCTGTAACTGCTTTGTGATTAAACCATTTTAGCAGACAACCACACACTCACCCCCCACAGACTGAGTAACAGCATTACCTATCTTATTCAATAATGGGCTCAGTCACGTGACTATTACAAGTCCATTTCTCATGGCTCAGAGCTGAAAAACATTTTCTTAGTACGTACATACTCAAGTAGGTATAATAATAAACATCTGTACTCCATATTACTTGTTGGACTGCATTAAATTTTAGTCATGATTTGTGATTGAGTCATCTAGGACGCGTTTCTCTAGACGATCTCTTCCCCTTCTTCCAGAAGAGTCTTTCACTTCTTCCAACAGAGTTGTCTGACTAGACGGCAGAGGCCAGAATAAACAAACTAAACAGAAGAAGTTGCACATATGCACTTGCATTGTGTCCCTTTGGATGTTGATCTTTAGTTCGAAATGGCTAGTGTGCTGTCTGACACACACTAAACAGGAGTGCCCATCTGGTGCTACATGTAGCGACAAGCCAATTTTTGCAGAACCAGAGCAGCGCCAAAACTGTAGTACTTCTTTGACATGCCCATTACATGCCCAGTTTAGGTATGTCAAGATGTCAAAGCAAATAACGATTGACTCCTACAAGCAAAAATATGTCTGGTGACTCTGGTTTTGAGATGCAGGCAGCAGCTGTCATACATACTAACTTTACATACTCTATACCAGTCATACACACATACTTTACCAGTATGTGAGGGAGTGTTCCATAGAGTCAGTATTTGGCGCTGCATTTGGAGCAAGAATCATTTCAAACTTGGGCACCCCACGCTAAGTTATCCACAATGAAAAAGAAATGCAAAATTTCTTCTGACACTTCTACACTCTTCCAGCTCTTCGATCCGCTCCCCTTCTGGAAGAGGCGAAAAAGTCTTGTGACATGCACCATTAGCTAATTAGCAAAAATAAAGAAACGCGCCCTAAAATCAAACAGAAGGCAAACCACGCTCCATAAAAGTGTGATTTGTACCATTTGGGCGCAATTTTCTGGAAGGAAGTCTGCACTAGGCACAGTACAGTAGAGTACACCACATGCTGCAATACTGAAACTGACCTGGCACTCTCTGTTTTTTCGATTATATTGTTTCCGAAGCCTCCTAGACATCAATCAAGTACTACAAACGCATAAACGCGAGCGAAACGTCACAAAACGAACAAACCTGCGGAGGCCATTCTTTTCCTTTCGCGCCTTCTTCAGCTTGCTGTACCTACAGTAGTAACATACAGCTTACTCTAGCACTTCCAAAAGCTACATCAAACGACATAAGTGACTCACATTTTCCATTTCTTCCTTGTCGTCATAGTTCTCGTTCAAACGGCGGGCGTCCACTGCAATATCGAAAACGAATGTTTCAATACGATACAAAGATTCAACCACTATGTGACTGTGACCTCGCAGTAGCTTTCCTGTAGTACCACCAACCTTCCCGCGTCCAACACTCTTCTTCACTGACAAAATCACTGAATCGCGTAGACAGTCAGACCTGAGGTCCCGGCTGTACCCAAGGCGCGTATCCCTTCTGATACGAAAATTCTGTCAGTTCCACCACAATACGGACAACAACCGCGATGGCACTGCCTGCAATAGTCGGTAGGTTTCACAGTATGCAGATAAAGCTCGATCTAGTAATTAATTAATAACACAGTTTACCAGACGTCTTGCTTTTACGTGATACACAACACTTAGCACGCTCGTACACTTAGAGACGATGAAGTGACGAAAGCTGTCTCTTTTCAAGAACGAATCCTCGTAACCCGCCCGTTTCACACCCACCGAAATGCTACATAGCGATGGCAGTGGGCCAATGAGTCACGAGTGCGGATACGTCATTGCGTTCAAACCGTGGAGCACGCACTGTCCACGACAGCCCGACGTGATCGACTCCATCCAAAACATCCCCGATAATTACTATACTGGCAAACTGCCATCCCAGTGCCCGTATGTGACGTAAATGACATGCCCGTATGTGCACGTGACATGACATGTGGCAAGAATCCAAAATTCAAACGAGGCGTATTAGTTCGGTCAATGTTGTCAGCACAATTAACTTCATTGAAACTCTGCATGTGCTCAACATCTTACTGGCGACATCTCTAGTTGTGTTTATCAGAGCCGTATATACGGGCTCTGTATTAGCCTCGATCTCCCAGACCTGTGTAGTGCCAATGCCGGCGCCATACGGGTCTGGATGGTCGAGGCTAATTGATGGTGTCTGTTGCAAGTTGTGTTTGAGTTCATTCAAATAAATGGAACAAATCAGCAACAAATAAAACTACAATAAAGTAAGCTATAAAATCAGAAAGACAAACTTGCAAACCGACATGAAAAGTCAGTTCAAATCATGTGACCTCAAAGACAAGCAAAGCATTAATTAATAAATAAAAAAACAGACAACTACAAATGGCAATCGTTTCATTGCAATAATCAAATCCACAAATCAGTACATTCAACTACGTGGTTTCCTCACAAATTTCTGAACAATTGATGATAAATTCTTCATATTTGCCTTCTGCATCACGTCGATAAGCTTACACCACGAATTTTCACAACCCTTTCCAGTGTGCCAAGCCTGCAGCACCCGGAATGAGAACTCTGGCAAGCCTTCACTTTTGTATTGTATTTCAATATTGTCTAGGTAATGTTCATCGAGAGCAAGCCAGCGACCCAGCATTCTCCAATCTTTCCCTACTTGATTTGCCAAATGCAAGAACATCTCCCGTGGGTCGCTCACGCAAAGAGCAGTCTGAGTAGACGTAAATACAAAGAGTCAGACCATGTGTACATGCATTGAAGATGTATATAATAGGTTGTAGAACAGGTGTGTGTGTGTGTGTGGTGTGTGTGTGTGTGTGTGTGTGTGTGTGTGTGTGTGTGTGTGTGTGTGTGTGTGTGTGTGTGTGTGTGTGTGTGTGTGTGTGTGTGTGTGTGTGTGTGTGTGTGTGTGTGTGTGTACACTGCTTACTTCTTCTGATTGTCTTGTCTCCTTATCATTTCTTAATAGTGACTGGCCAGGTCTCTATACAATAAAAACAATGTCTACAAATAAATAAATAAATAAATAAATTAATAATAACAATGTTAATTAATGAAGTACAAGTATGTATTCCAGACAATAACAAACATGGCCATGGTTTACTTCAGAAATTTGCTGACGTAAGTAGTCCAGTTCCTGATTGATGGCATCAAATTGTTGCTGAGATTCGTGCTGCTTCTCTTGTATGGGTAGGTATTCAAACTTCTGAATAAACATACATACATACATACACAAGACCTTACATATATTACGTAAAAATAAGTGTGTGTGTGTGTGTGTGTGTGTGTGTGTGTGTGTGTGTGTGTGTGTGTGTGTGTGTGTGTGTGTGTGTGTGTGTGTGTGTGTGTGTGTGTGTGTGTGTGTGTGTGTGTGTGTGTGTGTGTGTGTGTGTGTAATACACACATACCTGCCCACAAACACATTGCTCTTTCAGTTGAACAACCTCTTCTACAACCTTCTTCAACTCATTCTTCTGTGGCAATTAACCACAAAACAAAAGTAAATAGATAAATAATTTTAGTTATCTATATGTCAATTCGTTCATGCTACAACTGACCAGATGGCTATACTCTTGCTGAAGCATAGAAACCTGCATTGTTAAATTTTCTGTACCATCAGTGCATGCCTGCTACAGGTAAATCATTGTGCATTAGTTTAATTAAATAAATTTTAATTAATATTAATTGAGCCTATCAAACCTGTGTGTTATTCACCGTTTCAACTTCATCAAATTCTTCATCAAGTTCTTCATCAACAGACTATGTAGCAATCATACATTATTAATTATAACATGTCATTGTAATAGAGTATAGAATAATAGTATCTTACAGATTGTAGTGGTTCACCTTCATTTTGGTTTACTGACACCGAATTCCCGTGCCTTGGCAAAAGCCAACTGAACCAATCTGTGAATTTGCTCCTTGTTTGTTGGACACAAGTTTCAGATTTGTTAAGATCTGCTTTGCCTAACCAACAACAACCATTTTGCATAGTACTACACACACACACACACACACACACAAACACACACACACACACACGTGTGTGTGTGTGTGTGTGTGTGTCTATGTGTGTGTGTGTGTGTGTGTGTGTGTGTGTGTGTGTGTGTGTGTGTGTGTGTGTGTGTGTCTGTCTGTCTGTCTATGTGTGTGTGTGTGTGTGTGTGTGTGTGTGTGTGTGTGTGTGTGTGTGTGTGTGTGTGTGTGTGTGTGTGTGTGTGTGTGTGTGTGTGTGTGTGTGTGTGTGACCTATACCTCTACAATGTGCTAACATCATCTCTACCAGATCACGACCATTTGCTAACTGACGAGCCCGATCCAGAGGCGTGCCATCGCTGCTCACAGCATTAGGATTGGCCCCATGTTGAAGCAGACATCGAACACACTTTCTATCTTGTTGCAGAACAGCAATATACAACGATGTATGTCCAAGTCCATCGGGCATATCAACATTTGCACCAAACTTCAAAAGCAGATCAATGCTACCAATCTGACCGTGCCTTGTAGCACCGTGTATAGAGCTCTGATCCCAAGCAAGTTCCTTCATGGGCAAATCAGGATGTATACCACCGGATTTCAAGATAAACTCACAGACTGCAATAGATCCACTCTTGGAAAATTCGTACAGACATTTGACCAAATAATCTCTGGCAGGATCTGAGCAAGACTGATCTGAGCAAGGCTGCTGGCGTAAAACTCTCACTCGTTGCTCGACCAACTCAATTTGTTGAGCATCATTGACTGGATTGACATTGTAGGTCAACCTATTTTTGTGTCTGTAATATATCAGTGAGTAATTACATTTCATAGACAAGCATTGAGACCCCGAAGGACCTAACTTCTTTCTGTGAAGTCTCTTCATCATTAACTATGCAATCTCAAGTTCAAGTAATTGACAAAGTGTTTATAGTGCCAGCACACAGATTTCATAATCAATTGCAAAAAAACCTAGATCACCAACAAAAGTCACATTAGATAAATCCTTTACGGGAGCGGTAGCCTGTACGTGGGGTCACGAGTGGCAACCGTCATGCTACGTAAAGGGTACGGTATAAAGGGTCACGAGTTGCAAACGCAAACGTCATGCAACTGGTGATCAAGGCTTAGCGCACGTCCTCTCTGTGATGCAGTTTTTTTGCTCCAGACGTCGAAAGAAACACGCCCGTGCATAGTTCGATGCATTGCAAAGTTTCTAAGACTTCAAGAAAACGTTACAGTATGCCACTACTTGGATTCATCGCCGTTTTCGCTGCCGGTTTCAGACTACGTGTGAGTGGCCTCAACCCAGACACAGTGTGGATTGCAGCCCCGGATGCGCTGCCATCACCACTAACAAACATATGCACACACAAACAGATATTTGGTTGTAGTGGTGATGGCAGCGCATCGGGGGGGAAAGGGGGGCTGCAATCCACACTGCGTCAGGGGCAAGCTAACGCGTGAGAACGTCTGTTTCCAGGAAAGTGATGTGGCAATTACACAGGTATGCCCAACAACACTTGATATCATAATATGACATCTTAATATCATAATCTTGATATCATAATGATATGACAGCCGCCTCTCCACGTGAGCCTTGCAGTGTCCAGTTGGGTATGACACTTTCAGCCTCCCGTGTCATACCAGAACCGGACACTGCAAGGCTCACGTGAGTCTGGGGACGCGGCTAATCTGAATGACATGTGACCCATATACTGTCCCCTCCCCCCGTAATATAAACCAGTGCTCCACTTCCTAAATTCCCGTGGTTTCCGGTGTGGCAACTTGCCAAAGCGTTCATGCCTAGACTTCGTGCAAACTTTGCTGTACCAGTCTGTGCCACTCACTGTGTGCACTTGTTGTTACATTGTCTCAAATTGAACAAAGTTAATTTAAACACAGCAACCGACTACATAGCGTGCACACTGCAAAGAAAATTAAGTCTTACGTACTATTAGGAATGATTTAGTTGCGATTGTTTGAGAGAGCAGCTGAATCCACGTGCAGCAGCCAAACAGTGAGCAGAGGGAAACTGTAGTGACCAGTTTTAGTGACGACTGTCTTGCGTGGTAGCTAGAGACGTGCGGAAAGAGAAGCGGAGTGAAGCGTGCGGATCCTGCAAAGCTAGTAGCTCAATATGATAGCGCGACTGCGCGATACATGTTTATGTAGACCACGTGTACCTGGGTTTCAGCATGCTCTCGAGATGTTTCACGAAATCCAGAATGCACTCAATCAGGACGGTCTATTTATCAGAGCACAACACGACAGTGCCACAAAAAGACTTCGTGTTACTAGCTAGGGCGTATTTGTTGGTTTCTGTTCTACATACAGTAAGAAAACAAATCCCCAGATATTGAAACTCCAGACGCGTGAGTCACGTGTAGAGCAAGATGGTCATATCTTTCATATCTTTTCAGTTTTACAACGTTAAGCTAAGAACCTTTTGTATTTAACCTCGCTGTGTAATTCAAATCTTGAACGAATTTAGATACCTAGATTCTTGAATCTTGTAGCTGCGTGCACGTGACCTACGCGCATGCTCATTAACTTCCAAACATGGTGCTTGCCGTCAAACTCAGAGCTGATGCATTTATGGTTTGCTTGACTCATGCTCTGTCCACAGAGGAGGAAGAAGTTATGGGATTACTTATCGGAGAAGTAAGCTGCGTTAGTATTGTCGTACGTTGCAATTGATGTCTCTGTATTCAGGTGGTTGATGATTGTGCTGATGTGTCTGCTGTCTCAATGTTGAGACGGTCAGACAAACGAAAAGACCGAGTTGAGATATCGCCTGAACAGCTTGCCATGGGAGCACAGGAAGCTGAAGTCTGAAGTCTTAACTAATGTCTAAAACATTTAACAGTAGAGATGGTGGGCAGTGTGTGTGTGTGTGTGTGTGTGTGTGTGTGTGTGTGTGTGTGTGTGTGTGTGTGTGTGTGTGTGTGTGTGTGTGAGGGTTATGTGACTCTGATGACAGGAAATGGTTTAGTGTATCATTTTGTCATCAGGTTTACCTACGTCTCACGCACTGTTGTAATATGGATTTTGTTGTAGCACTTGGCTATAAGATTGCAAAAACCGATGCGAGTTGTGGGTTGGTACCATTCGCACCCTCACATCACAATGTGGCCGTCTCATGTTGGTAATAAGTCTCTTATGTTACAGACAGACAGACAGACAAACAAACAAACAGACAGACAGACAAACAAACAGACAGACAGACAAATACACAGACAGACAACAGACAAACAAACAAACAGCCAGGCAAACACACAGACAGACAACAGACAGACAGACAAATACACAGACAGACAAACAGACAGACAGACAGACAACAGACAAACAAACAAACAGCCAGACAAACAGACAAACAAACAGCCAGACAACAGAGAGACAGACAGACAACAGACAGACAAACAAACAGCCAGACAAACACACAGACAGACAAACACACAGACAGACAAACAAACAGACAAACAAACACACAGACAACAGACAAACAAGCAAACAGACAAACAAACAGACAGACAAACACACACACAGACCAACAAACAGCCAGACAAAATCAACAGAAACCAAACAGACAGACAGACAAACAGACAGACAGACAAACACACTGACAGATCAACAAACAGACAAGCAGCCAAACAAACAGACAGACAGAAACAGTACATACTGATTGTTTGTTGTTCCAGATGTCAGAACACAGTCCATCTACCAGACTATGGACAGTGGTTTCTTCGGTCTCATATTCTCTTGTTTCAACCACGACGCACAGAGTGTTAGATACTCATCACCCATATCACTGTCTCCAACCCTCATCCCTAACTCTCTCACTGTGTATACCTAGATGGGTCACATTGACTTGACGTGTTTCCAAAGTGTCACATCAACCACAACAGAAGGACAAGAAATGTAATCGATCATCACACCCACATATCACCATGTGTATCACCCTCTCGGTCTCTGTAGCCTCAATGGCCGGGATCTACCAGTTCACATATGTCGAACATCAAGCATCAGTCAACCGTGTCTTGAGGCACTAAGCAAGCTACCAAGGATACTCCTCGAGGTGTGAAATTGTTATGGCAACGTTTGTGGGATGTTGTGATTTTTGGGGAATTTTATAGGAAGAGCAAGAAGCTCTCCACGAAGCTGAAAGGTATGCACACATGCAAGCAGTGTGTGTGTGTGTGTGTGTGTGTGTGTGTGTGTGTGTGTGTGTGTGTGTGTGTGTGTGTGTGTGTGCACCCGCGTGCACCACATAACCACATATTCATCATATGCTGTCATTGTGTAGGGAAAGTTCAGATTTATTGAGTCGTGTCCACAATGGTTCAGGCATGGCATAATTTCCCACACAAGCATCACACTCAATGTCTATACAATTTTGTTTAGTGTTTGCAAAGTCATTATCTCGATTCATGGAGATCATATGCGGCCCCATCATGCAGGCGTTGGAGAGTCGATTAGAGCATCATGAACGAAAGATAAAGCAACTAAAGGCAGAGAAAACGAGATTGAAAGAAGCACTCACATAGTGAGTGTACAGCCTGTAGGCTTTCATTGTATGTTCGTTGACATTCAGATTGCTTTTCAGTCAATCACAATGTTACATTGTATATAATGCAAAACTACATTAGTGCACACACACACACACACACACACACACACACACACACACACACACACACACACACACACACATGGACAGACACACATACACACAGACAGACACACACACTGAGACATACACAAACAAGACACATGCACGCCCACACACTCACATACATACATACATTTTTTTGTACATACGTACATACAAGAGCCCCTAAGGCCCAGGTTCGATACTGCAATCTAACACCGCAATCTAACACTACTGTATCAGAAGTCACTATCAGAAGTCACTATGATGTACTTCACACTTGCTGTAGATACTTGCTGGACAGAACTGACACTCCGGAGAGAGGCAATTGTATGTTAGTTCCTTGCCCAAGGGAATTTATGTATGTGGCCCTCTCAAACTCTGACATGAAGGTCCCGGATGTTGCCAATCTCCAACTGCACACTCTACCCAATTGAGCCACATACATACATACATACAAACATACAGACAGACACAGACAGGCACACACAGAGACAGACACATGCACACCCACCCACCCACAGACAGATAGACACAGACACACAGACACACACACACACACACACACACACACACACACACACACACACACACACACACTCACAGACATACATACATACAAACAGACACACAGACACAGACACAGACACAGACACAGACACAGACACACACACACACACACACACACACAAATGGACAATGTTAAGTCCTCCATGTCTTTTGACGTCGACCTTGAGGTCAGTTGTGGAGATAGCTCCCCCTGCGCTACAATCCACCTGGAGCTTGGCCAGAGTCATCCAGGGACACTGACAACGGCGCAGCTCTGGGACTGGACACCAAGGCCCACACGTACCCGTCTGCTGCATGATGTTGCTACCAAGCCAGCGGTCTTGTCCACCCCAGTCAACGACCAGGTACTCATTTATACGCCTGAGTCGAGAGAGGCAAGTGTGGGTGAGTTTCTTGCTCAAGGAAACTGCGCCCCCACCAGGATCAAACCTTCAACCCTCATCACAGAATACAAGATCCTGGATGTCATCACCAATGCTCTAACAACTGCTCCACTGCGCCCACAAACACACACACACACACACACACACACACACACACACACACACACACACACACACACACACACACACACACACACACACACACACACACACACACACACACAGAGACACACACACCAATACTTCCAAACCAGACCATATCCAGCAACCCCACATTACTCCCTCATCCCTTCCAACCACACCACTACATCCATATCCAACCATACATTATATCCCAAATCACAACACACTAAACCAAAAATTTCGTCGAATTCAGACTCTCTCAACTACAAAAGCATTGGCTGCAGAAGAATAAAGATAAAACAACGACAAAAGCTACACAATTCGTACAGTAGAATCATAGGAAGGTCAAGCACTCGCTGTGCTCTGTGTATATACAGTTGTATGGATCTCTTTCATACAAGAGTCCACACAACGAGTTTGTTGTTTGGGCTGACGTTGCATATGAGGTCATTGCTTATTGACTCGTTGGATAGTTCGTTTGTTGATTCACGTCGTCTGATGATGGTTGGTTGTGGGGACCTTCCATGTGTTCGTCATCGGTGTCGACTGGTGTGATGTCACTGGAGTCGTTTGCTATGCAGTCATCGAGATTGCTGCCAGTGGCATCGGGGTTCATCTCCAACATTACTGATTCGGTTTGTGAAGGACCTGATTAGGGGTAGAAGATCATGATACCGTTTACAGACAGAGACAGAAAGACAGACAAACAACATCCAGACAGATAGACAGACTGGCAACGGACAGACAGAAAAAGCAGACGAACAGACAGAGAGACAGACAAACAGATAAAACAAACAAACAAACAGATGGACAGACAACAGACAGATAAACAAACAAACAGAAGGGCAGACAGATAGACAGATGGACAGACAGACAACAAACAAACAGACAGATGGACTGACAGCTGACAGACAAACAACAGACAGATAAAACAAACACAGATGGACAGACAGAAAAAGAAGACTGAGAGACAGACAAAAACAGATGGACAGATAGACAACAACCAAACAGACAAACAACAGACAGAGAGACAGACAAACAAACAGAGAACAGACAGACAAACAAACAGAAAACAAACAGACAACAGATGGACAGACCGACAAACAACAGACAAAAAGCAGACTGACAAACAGAGAAACAAACAGACAAACAACAGACAGAAAGTAGACAAACAGACAACACACCTGTCATTGGTTGTGGCACGATCATTTCCCACTTGTAGTTGTGCAAATTCACTTGTTGACGCACCCACCGATGTCCTTCCATGTCTCGTATCGTCGCACGAGCTCGGGGCTCGGGATGCAGCACCCACATCAACAAATGAGTCAATGCTAAACGAAAACGCCAACATCACAACACACACACCCACCCACGCCTCATTGTGACTGACCTGCTGATACGGCAAACGGTGGCTGGAATCTCGCCTGTATCGACTCCTCAACATCAAAAAACGGATTCTCTCCAAACACCAATGTATACAAGGTCACTCCCAATGACCAGCACTCAAGCTGGGGACCAGCATATCTACACAATACAAATATCACATGAAACATACATCAAACTGCAAACACAATATAAATATTTTAAAAATCGATGCCTCCTACTGCTTCTAATGTTTTTCGAGACTGATACCAGCTTTACACTAGACGATTGACTTGAGCCAAACTGGCTTGAGCCTGGTCCGTGCTAATTTGGCATGATTGGTGGGGTGATTAGACTATCTGGGCTAACTGTTGATTCCGGTGCAAAACCTTTCTAAAAGATTCTTTGACAGTCTTCAATGTTGCAAATACGAGACGAAAAATACGGGAATACACAGAGTGAAATATATTATATGTATTGTTGCCCAGTAACACGAAAATACGTAACATGTGGTTAGCTTTAGTTCGAGCCTGGCCCTATGATTTAGCTCAGACTAATTTAGGACAGGCTAAATGCACTGAGCTCAAGCCAACATCGTTTACTTTTAGTGTAAAGCTGGTATAAGTCATTTAGTCTGTCTGTCTAGTAAAAATATTTATAAAAATTTTAAATAAAAAATTAATTCTATAAAATAAAAACTGAATTTAATTAAAAAAAATTTAAAAAACAAAAAATAAAATAAAAATATAAAATAAAAGATTTATTTAAGAAATAAAAAAATATTAAAAAAATTAGTAATAAAAATTTAAAAATAAAAATTTATTTAAAAAAATATAAAATAAAAATTACTGATAAAACTTTATTTATAAAAATTAAAAATATATTAAAATTTAGTGATACAAATTTAAAAATGTACAAAAACTTAATTATAAAAAATTAAATATTTTTCAAAACTATATATAAAAATAGAAAAATTTGTAAAATTAAAATAATTACCAAATATAAAAAATTAAAACATATATTTTAAAAAAAAATTATTACAAAATATTTAAAAAAATATTTTAAATATAAAATGTTTTTCAAACAATTGCAAAAAACTATTAAAAAGTAATTGTAAAAAATAAAAACTAATATAAAAATTAATTATAACAAAATCAAAAAGAATTATTTGTTGAGGGTAAAAATTCTTGAAAAGATTATTACTCGAAAAACATTGGAAGCAGTAGAGTAATCATTTTTGATGTTGATCAAATTCTTTGGTTGCTTTACCTGTTTCCAAGCAAAACCTCCGGTGCACAGTATTCCATGGTGCCACAAAACGTACCAAACAGTTTGCCCTTTTCCATAAATGCTGCAGAACCGAAGTCAATAAGTTTACAGGTGAACTGGCGATCGATGATAATGTTCTCGTCCTAAAACGGAAGACAAATTACGAAGAGTCTGTGGACGAGTGAGCAACCGACCTTGATGTCTCTGTGAGTGACGTTGAGAGAGTGAAGATAACCAACGGCTGCTACCACCTGCAATGGTTTTTTTTGTAGTTATGATTGCTGTGTGTATGTGTGTGTGTGTGTGTGTGTGTGTGTGTGTGTGTGTGTGTGTGTGTGTGTGTGTGTGTGTGTGTGTTTTACCTGTCGAAATATGTAGCTCTCTAATGCCTCGTCTATTGCTGGTTGTCTGTCGATGAACTCAAACAAGTCCATCCCATCGCCATGCTTCTCCATCACCATCTGATAAAACTCTTCGTTGTCAAATACGTCTATGATCTAGGAGAGATGACAGTCCGTCTACCAATTAAGTGGTGACAACCTTCTGGGCCATTACGATTTGACAAATACTACCTGATGTTGATTGCTTTGGTTAGTAAGTGTTATTCAAGTAAAGGTTTATGCATGAGCAACATGAACACAAGCACACATGTGCACACAGACAGACAGATAGACAAACAAATAGACAGACAGACAAAAAGACAGAGAGGCAGAGAGACAGACACACAGACAAAAAGACAGAGAAAGACAGAGAGACAGACAGACAAATGCAAAGATAAGCAAACACACGAACAGACAAACAAACAACAAACAAACAGACAGATAAACAAACAGACAGACAGACAAACAGACAGACAAACAAACACACAGACAGACAGACAGACACACACACACACACACACACACACACACACACACACACACACGCACACACCACCTGTGTACCAGTTAAGGAATTCCGAAGTACACGTATCTTACTTTAACAATGTTTGAATGAGATAATGTCGTTAGAAGATGAATTTCAAGAGGCATTCTTCCTTGATCAGGAACATTAATCCAACACTCGTCCAGCACCCTTGATTTTCTAATAAATTTTACTACAACCTAGAAAAGAATGCCAATACATAATGACACATTAGCAGCAGTGCAAACAAACAAACAGATGTACATGTAAACAAACAGACAAACAAATAGACAAACAAGACCATCAGGTGTACATGCAAACATGCAAACATACAAACAAACAGATAAACAAACAGATAAACAATAAACAAACAGATAAACAAATACACAAACAAACAGGCAAACAAACACAGATGCACATGCAACCATACAAGCAAACACAGATAAACAAACAAACAGACAACAAATAAACAAACAAACAAGCACACAGACAAACAGATAAACAAACACACAGACAAACAGACAAACAAACAAACTGACAAACAGATAAATAAATAAACATACAAACAGACAAACAAACAAATAAACAAACATACAGACAAACAGACACACAAAAAGATAAACAAACAAATATACAAACAAACAGATAAACAAACAAACAAAAAGATAAACAAACACAGATAAACAAATAAACAAACAGACAAACAAACATGCATACAAACAGACAAACAAACATACATACAAACAGACAAACAAACAAACACAGATAAGCAAACAGACAGACAAACAAAAAGATAAACAAACACAGATAAACAAATAAACAAACATACAAAAAACATAAATACAAACATACAAACAAACAAACAGACAAACAAACACAGATAAACAAATAAACAAACAGACAAACAACACATAAACAAAGACACAGCAAAACAGTAAACAAACAAAGCCAGTGTCCTAAACACACACCATCTGCTTATCAGCTTTCCTCTCTGCCAGTTTCACAAATCCAAACGCACCCTTTCCGATCGATTTCAAGGTATTGTACATCCTACCGTACTCTCCACGACAGGCGGTGACCTCTTCGAGCGTACCCGGAGATCCCACCGAAATATATGGACACGAATCCAGCGATTCAATAGCATCCGTGTAAGCACTCACCATAGATGCCTACGAATGGAAAAAGAGCAAGAGCAGTGGGTTAGAATATCTAATTAGTTAGATGGTCTGATATTATTTGTCTGTATGTCTGTCTGTCCTTCGATCTGTCTGAGTGTTTGTTTGTCTGTCCTTCGGTCTGTCCAACTGTTATTTGTCTGTCTGTGTGTCTGTCCTTCAGTCTATCAGTCTCTGTTTTCTCTGTCTTTAGGTCTGTCTGTCTGTGTGTCTGCCTGTGACAGTGTCCATCAGTTTCCTATGTCCTTTGGTCTGGCTGTCTGTTTGTCTGTTCATCAGTCTGTCTGTCTGTCCTTTGGTCTGTCCAAGTGTTGTTTCTCTGTCCTTAGGTCTGTCCGTCTATTGTCTGTTCTTTGGTCTGTCTGTCTGTCTGCCTGTGACAGTATCCATCTGTTTCCTATGTCCTTAGCTCTGTCTGTCTGTTTGCCTGTCCTTCAGTCTGTCTGTCTATCTGTTTCCTACAGCCTTAGGTCAGTTTGAATGTCTGTTTGTCTGTCCATCAGTCTGTCTGTTTGTCTGTCCTTCGGTCTGTCTAAGTGTTTGTTTCTCTGTGCTTAGGTCTGTCTGAGTGTTTTGTCTGTCCCTCTGTCTGTCTATTTGTATGTCCTTCAGTCTGCTGTCTGTTCAACTGTTTCCTATGTCCTTAGGTTGGTCTGAGTGCTTGTCTGTCTGTCTGTCCATCTGCTGCTATATCCTTAGGTATGTCTGCTAGTTTTTGTCTGTCTGTCGTTCAGTCTGTCTGTCCATCCGTCCATCTGTCTGTTTGTTTCCTTCTGTCTCAGTGTTTGTTTGTCTGTCCACTTGTCTGTCCTTCAGTCTATCTGTCTGTCTGTTTTCTGTCCTTAAGTCTGTCTAACTGTTGGTCTGTCTGTCTGTGTGTCTGTCTGTGCATTTGTCTGTTCTTTGGTCTGTCTCTGTCTGTCTGTGTGTCTGTTTATTTTTCTGTCCTTTGGTCTGTCTGTCTGTCTGTCTGTCTGTCTGCCTGTGACAGTGTCCATCTGTCCTCCAGTCTGTCTGTTTCTCTGTCCTTACGTCTGTCGGTACGTCTCTTTCTATGTCCTTAGGTCTGCCTGTCTGCCTGTCTATTTGTCTGTCCTTCAGTCTGTCTGTCCATTTGTTTCCTATGTCCTTAGGTCAGTGTAACTGTCTGTTTGTCTGTCCATCTGTCTGTCCTTCAGTCTGTCTAACTGTTCATCTGTATGTCTGTCTGTCGGTCCGTCTCTTTCTACGTCCTTACTCTCTGTTCATGTTGACTTTGCGCTTTGAAAATCTGTAATAACTTCTGCACAATAGGGCGGACAGTGACAATCTTGGTATCGTTTGAAACCGCAAGTTTCCGGATTTTCTGTAGTTAGGGTACCGACGGCGTATGTATTACACAGACTGTTTGATAAGGCTTTTGCATATCAAGAGCCGTTAGTGTTCTTAACTCATGAAGTAGGTATGGTCTTACAACAAGAATGCTGCTAATAGAGGAAGTAGCCAATTAGCAAGGTCTGTTGCCTTGACATCAACTCACAGTTACTCTTGTTTCGGAAGTAGCTGCGTGATATTTCTGACTCATTTTCTCGTTCTGCTTTGTCTTGATAGCCTGCACCTTTTTCTACTGTTACCTAACATCTTTGTATTATAATATGACCTCTAGAATGTACAGTTAATGGGATATCACTTAACATCTGAGTGTGGTAAACAAATACAGCTGCATCATTAATCACTTCCGAGCGCAAAGTCAACGTGAACAGAGAGTAGGACTGTCTGAGTGTTTTTGCCTGTCTGTCCGTCTGCCTGTCTGTCCATCTGCCTGTCTATTTGTATGCCCTTCAGTCTGTCTGTCTGTCTGTCCATCTGTCTGTCTGCTTCTGTATCCTTAAGTATGTCTCAGAGTTTCTGTCTGTCACTCAGTCCATCCGTCCTTCTGTTTCTATGTCCTTAGGTAAGTCTGGGTGTTTGTCTGTCCGTCTGTCTGTTTGTTTCTTTCTCTCTGAGTGCTTGTTTGTCTGTCCATCTGTCTGCCCTTCGGTCTGTCTGCCCTTCGGTCTGTCTGTCTGTCTGTCTGTCCATCTGTCTGTCTATCTCTCTGTCCCACATCTTTACTATGATCCCATTGCCAACCTACTATTCAAACTCGTATTTACCTCCTGGTGCCGATCAGATCCATCCATAGTAGCTCCCAATGTCCAATCCATCACAATCCGACTTCCGTCTCGTCCTTCAACCAAATTTCTCGACACCCACACGCAATATATCTGACCACCATTGTCCAAATCGACACGCTTCACGTCGAAAACAATCGGCAGCGACGACCCATCCTTATGCCGAGCGTATCCAACGTACGATCCTTCCATAACCGTGTGAGATGGAGACGTGGATGAGGACCGGTGAGTGTGTGGTGGTGAGAAAGGACGGGGAACTGGCGAATGACTAGGCAGGGACGATCTGCTGTGAGACGGACGAGCGGGTGTAGACGAGGTGAGCGTTTCAGGAGTTTGGAAGTTCACAATAGTCTCGGGCGAAATCTCCTGATTTGACACTTTAATGTTATCACTAAATGAGACCTAAAAGAAATGCTTAGTCACACACACACACACACACACACACACACACACACACACACACACACACACACAGTGACACACACACACACACACACACACACACACACACACACACACACACACACAGTGACACACACACACACACACACACACACACACACACACACAGTGACACACACACAGTGACACACACACACACACACACACACACACACACACACACACACACACACACACACACACACACACAGTGCACGGAACAACCACGTAGCCTATCTTTCAAAAGTACCCGGATAATGCCAAAGCGCAATAGATCAGCAAAAACAATCGATTGTCTTGACTTTACAGCTATCGTCGAATGTGAATGCTCAGGGTTACTTGCATTGCCATGGCAAGATTTCACGACAAGAACCCCTTTAGGTGTTCGACGTTCTCTTCCCGACATAAGAACGTTCAGCTACAGGTACAATAGAGTAAATGTGCTTGTACAACGTTTACTGACTGAAATATACGAACAATGAGTACGGCTACGCATCTGGCAAAGCTCAAATGCCTAAGTCCCGCCTACTACACCATGAGCCCAGCCTGCTGTGTCACAAGAGCCGACCTGAGTCGACTAAACTCGTATTTCATGCAACCGATAGACACCCTCACAAGCAACGGTTTGGTGCTGCTTTTGTAAAGTGAAAAGAAAAACATCAATGCAATAGCATGAGGGAAACAAATTACCTTCTAGTGGTGGAGCTAAATGCACAGGAGGTTCAAAAGTTGGCCCCCCACCACCAAGGCGCAAAACCATCTAGACAAAAATCGTCTTGCCTGTACCCTAAACGACAATAAATCGCCTCCAAAAGAATCAACGCACACCT
The DNA here is from genome assembly GCF_963422355.1 of Corticium candelabrum. Taxonomy (NCBI): domain Eukaryota; kingdom Metazoa; phylum Porifera; class Homoscleromorpha; order Homosclerophorida; family Plakinidae; genus Corticium; species Corticium candelabrum. The sequence goes on from NC_085104.1 coordinate 1,922,899, forward strand.
GAAGGCCTAAAGATTCATACACAAGCGCCGTGCTTCGTAGTGAATGTACTTACTGCACACTGTGCATTTAAAGATCAGCCATTTCCGCCCGTTTCATCATCGTCTCCTGTGCAAAAGAAATCACGAGACCAACGCAAACTGCTGTTAGCAATCGACTAGGATACACTGCATCCTATGCTGATCAAAACAGGGTAGCTGGTCATCTCGTTTCCTGGGACGAAATTCATGAAGTGAGGCGCCATGGCGGTGACAGCATCAAAGCGCATCCACTTCCGTCCCTCTCCTACGAAAACTCGTCCTCTGTTGCATCCTACCTATCGTTGACTTTATGCTCCAAACCTTCTTTTTACTACATGTTGCAACAATAGAAAAGAAAAAGGTCTGGTGACTACACAGATTATCAGTAAAGTAGCTGACATATCAAGCACCCAAATACGGGACATTGTAACACAACGAGATGCAGATAATCCGGGTCTTGTTTTGAAAGATAACGTGCGGGTTATTTCCGTAGACTGCACAGTGACACACACACACACACACACACACACACACACACACACACACACACACACACTCACACACACACACACACAGAGTCAATTAACTCATCACCTCTTTCTCCTTCTGTTTCGTCGTATTTTCGTTTCCTTCGGTCGGCACTCCGTCCTGCTGTTGGGCTGTAGGTGCAGATGCGACTCCCGAGTCGTCTCTCGGCTTGATGTCCGTCTCTCTCTGTAATTCGTCCAGACTGTTTGTGTTGTGCACACCGGAGCTGCTGGTTGACTTAATGGTGTTGATGCTCTCAAGGCTCGTGCTCGCTAACGATGTCTTCTGTTTTATGTGTACAGTGTGTGCAGGAGGCAGGCTTTCGTCACAATCGAATGGTGGAAGCGCAATGCTGCTTGAGTCCATAAGGTGATTGGCAACTTCTAGGAAGAAGTTGGGAATCAAGAATGACATATCCTAGAACAAAATTAGATGAGATATATACATGTATACATAGCAGATTCTCTCCAGTCTGACTTCTTGCCACAAACAGACAGACAGACAGACAGACAGACAAACAAAACATATTAAACAGACAGACAGACAGACAGACAAACAAAACATATTAAACAGACAGACAGACAGACAGACAAACAAAACATATTAAACAGACAGACAGACAGACAAACAACAGATAGACACAGAGAGAGAGAGACGGACAAAGAAACGGACAAACAGACAGACAAACTGAAAATATATGAAAGACAAACAGACCAGACAGAAGCACAAACAGACAGACAGACGCACAAACAGACAGACAGACAGATACATAGACAGACAGACAGACAGACTAACAGATGCACAGACAGATGCAGAAATATGGACAGACATACACACATACAGACAGACAGACGAACAGACAGACACACAGACAGACAGACAGACAGACAGACAGACAAACAAAATATATAAAAAAGACAAAGAATAGGCAGACAAACAACAGACAGACAGAGAGACGGGCAAACAGACAGACAGACAGACAGACAAACTGAAAATATATGAAAAAGACAAACAGACAGACAGACAGACTAACAGATGCACAGACAGAAGCAGAAATATGGACAGACATACATACATGCAGACAGACAGACGAACAAACAGATGCACAGAGACACAGGCAGACACACAGACAGACAGACAGACAGAAAAACTGAAATATATGAAAAAGACAGACACACGCACAAACAGACAGAAGGATGGACAGAGACACCAGACTGTCCAACCGAATGATTGACAGACAAAGCACACACAACACACAACCACACAACACACAACCACAAAATACAAATGCCAACACATAAACAACCACCCAACCCCAACAATCATATTGCAAACATCTTACTTTGCCTTGTATTTCAGCTGCTGAGTAACCAAACATCAATCTGGCATAATTCTCGTTGATGCCAACAACACGACCTCCTGCCTGAAAGCTCACTAAGCCACTAATGTTGGCAAACACCCACACCAAGACTTTATAAACCGCCTCCTTTCCATCAATGAACTTCTGTTCCTTGAGACGTCTGATGGCGAGTGAGAGAGGAAATGCAACTCCGTCTTTAGTTCGACCGGTAGCTTGTACATCTTTCATTTCCTATTGAAAATATGAATAATGATATGCGTATAATGACATGTAGGTGACAGGATTGTTTTGCTTACAAGCTGATATGATGCGCACGCGTGCACGCACACACACATGCACACACGCGCGCGCGCGCACACACACACACACACACACACACACACACACACAAAGACATACAAATTAACAAACAGACACACATAAACAAACAGATACACACAAACCAACATACAAATAAATAAACAAAGACCCAAAAACAAACATATACAAACAAACAGACTGTCTGTGTGTCTGTTTGTTAATTTCTGTTAATTATCAGACACACACACAAACAAACAGACAGACAAACAGACACACACAGTGACACACACAAACAACAAACAAAGACACAGAAATTAACAAACAGACACACACAAAACAACATATACAAACAAACAAACATAAACACACAAACAAAAAGACATACACACAAACAAACAAACATACAAAGTAACACACAGACACACAAAGAAACAAACAAACAAACATAAACACACAAACAAAAACACACAAACAAGCAAACACACGAGTAACACAAAAACACACAAACAAACAAGCACACACAAATTAACAAACAGACACACACAATCAAAGAGATACACACACAAACCAGCACATACAAAACAAACAGACAGACACACAAACAAAGACACAAAGACACACAAATCACAAACAGACACAAACAAACATACAAGCAAACAAACAGACACACAAACAAACAAATACACACAAGCCATATACAAACAAAGACACACAAATTCTCAAACAGACACAAACAAACACATACAAACAAACAAACAAATAGACACACAAACAAACAAATACACACACAAGCCAAAATATACAAAACAAACAAAGACACACAACAAACATATTACAAACAAAAAACATAAGACACACAAACTAACAGACATACACAAACAGACAGACACAGAAACAAACAAACAGACAGACACACAAACAGACAGACACACAAACAGACAGACACACAAACAAACAGACACAAAAAAACAAAAAACAAACAGACACACAAACAGACACACACACAAGAAACAAACACACTAACAGACAGACACACATAAACAAACAGATAGACACAAACAAACAGACACGCAAGAAACAAACACACAAACAGACACACAAACAAACACACAAACAAACACACAAACAGACACACACAAAGAAACAAACACACAAACAGACAGACACACATAAACAAACAGATACACACAAACAAACAGATACACACAAACAAACAGATACACACACACAAATTAACAAACATACACAAACAGACACACAAACAAATAATAGTGTATCAGTCAGTTTGTTTGTGTGTGTGTGTGTGTGTGTGTGTGTGTGTGTGTGTGTGTGTGTGTGTGTGTGTGTGTCTGTTTGCGTGTGTGTCTGCATGTCTGGTGTGTGTGTCTGTTTGTGTATCTAGACAGACACTCCTCTTTCTCCCACTCCCTTTCTCTCTAACACACAAACACACACACACACACACACACACACACACACACACACACACACACACACACCACACACACACACACAAATGATGTGACATTTGCTACCTGCACTTCGCTGGGAAGCTGAAACGCCGGAATGAAGTCAGACGCAAGCTTGTTAACGACTTCCTCCTTTGTTGTGTAGCCAGACAGATGAAGAAACGTCTCATCACAAGTCACAACACATCCCTAAACATAGACACAAACATCTAAGTGTAGGTAAGCAGTACAATAAATCTAAAATCTACTTACATTGGCATCGAGGTAAATAAGGCCTGCAGTGCGTTCCACCGGTTCTAACACAACAATACACCGAGTTTCCGGCTCCTCGGCGACCTTCTTCATCCACATCGAGATGGGAAATGTTGCACCCATACTATCAACAGCATCAACCTGAACACACGGCATTTAGAATAATGATAAATGATGATACCACGGCCATTGGGACATACATGTATAGACGGGCATGGGCATTATTACAGGCGAATACGGTAAAGCAAACAGATGGGCAGCTTGTAAAATCTAACTAAAATAGTTTGTGATAGTGAGACAGGTGAGTTCTGTTGTCTATTTCTGACAAGACGTAAGTTTGGGGGGAGGGAGAGGGGGAAGGTAAGAAACTCTTCATGAATGTTTGCCTTTCTGATTTCTGTTCACCCATTGTCTGTGGTTGCCATATGGTCAATTGCAAATACCTCTCTGTGATTGGACCAACTAAAGGTGTGGCACATTCCTGAGCGTGACAGACATAGTCCACCACACATAACTCCAGACCCAAAGTCAGTTATGCCATTTACGTTTTGAGCACACTACTCAATCAGTCACATAACTTTGTAAAAAGTCACGTGACTATTACATAGTCCTGTTTCTAATGTACATGTAGGTTGTTTGCTTGTGGAAAGCGTTGATACAGCAACCTAAGGTGAGAGAGAATGGAGATAAGCGAGAATGGTTAGAAGTTCCAACTACACTCCTAAGGTAAGTTAAGATAACGCCCACTATTTCTAATCCAATTAAATCCTGCACGTGTGGACAGGGCTTTAGCCTGTCACCCAGTAATGCTGCCTGCATTCAACACACACCATCATACATACCACTTTTCCATTGACCATCACAGTCTTGCCACTCCCATCGATCTGCTCCTCTATCACCGACTCCTGCTTCTCTCGAAACGGCGACGCAAACAGCTCCTTCAGTTTCATCCCCACAAGCCGATCCTGCGTATAACTGAACAACTCGCAAGCCATTTCGTTAGCGATCAATATCCTCGTGTTGCCATCAACAGTCACTAGAGCTTTATTCGGATTTCGAATCGTAGTCGGAAAGAGAACGCCAATCTCCGCATTCCCGACAAAACTATGAAACCTCCACGACTGACTCAACGCCGACGCTGGCCTCTGAGGGTCATCTGATGTTGGCAAGAACGAGCCTCGAGTGTAACCCTGCGCAAAGCTCACATCATTCATTCCATCCCCGCGGAACTTCTCGATGGTCACTTCCGGTGACTTTGTTCTCAACTTTTCCTCCTCTGTGGAACTAGAACGCACCGCTTCTGTCTCCTGTTGTTGTTTGGACCCTCGGATGTGGTCTAGAACGGCGGGATACGATGGAGTTCCATACGCGTCGTTGACGTGAAGGTCGACGACCCCATCGGTCAGCTCCGCAACCGATTGAGCGTTTGGCGCATCCTTGACTTCTCCCGACGACAAGTTGAGACATTTCTTCGCCTGTGAACGCAAACATCAAGTTCAGTCAATGGCGTTGACCACGCCCACTTTCTCACAGTTAGACCTCGATATCTTATATCGCGATATCCTACCGTTTAAGTCCGCTTATATCATCAAATCTAAGCTAATTTAGTCGTCCTGCTTACTATTGGTGACGGGTGTCGGCCGAAAACGGGTTGAGACGTCGATTCTGGTGAGTTGAACTTGTAGGCACTTGGTAGACTGTGTCCGAGCTTTCCTAACGGTGGGGTAAGACCATACGCCGTAAAAGCGCCTCGATTCAACGCCATTGAACGACGGAGTGAGATAAAAGTGAACGTCGCAAAGTCGACTGATGTGAACAGCCCGCCAGGTGAAGGAAGAGACCCGTATGTCACGTGACAACCTATTATAACGCGCGTTACTAAACACCAAATTGCCCGGGTGTAGGAATCATTTGGGCTCGGTTTGACCCAGAGTGCAACTTGCGTGTGTGCGCATGCGTGTGAAAGCTCATAAATTGAATTTTCATGAATACTATGATATACTAATACATATCAGTCAACTTCACATATAATAATCTAGTATACTATTGCATCTATCAGTGTCTGGCAAATCTTCGTGTTCTGGTTACAAATGTACTCTAATATTCTATTGTATCTATTGGACTTTGATATCTACACTGTACAACACCAGTACATACCGCCATTGCGACTGTTGACTTTACACATTTGTGCAGTAGGGATAGACATCATGTCTATGGAGACCTTGGTTGTCGATTAGCAGACATCACTGGACTGTCGGGAGAAATATGCTGCGATATTGCAATCCTAAGTGTGTTAGGACTGCATGAACTATTAAACGATTCAAAGGTTCTGTTGGTGTGCAAACAGTGGCCTTCCAGTTGTCTTTCAGTTGCATTTCTTCCTCTTGCTGTTAAACTTGATACTCCAGATGATTGATCGTCTCTTACTATTGAAGTTGACTGTTCAGGATGGAAAGTAAGTAATGATGTATTTGGTATCCATTGGCATGACTGACTGTCAAACTGGCTCCATGTACCATACTGCTGTCTGACAACACCAGTCATGGTGGGTGGTGATGAAATATCGGTGAGAGGTGATGTCGACATGTTAGAAGAAAGATACTCTGCTCTTGGATCTTGTTCGTTGGTTGTTGATAAGAGAATGCCATTGGAGTGGCCAAGCAATGTGTCATATGAAGAAGATCTGGTTATTCTTCTATTGGGAGGTATGGGGTGTTCGGTTGGCTGTTGAGGTGGCAAAGGTCTCATAGTGATTACGTCGCCGTAATTAGAACGAAATGACTCAAGGAGAGCTAGAATAGAACAGAAATGGGTATTAGGCACATAATACACACACACACACACACACACACACACACACACACACACACACACACACACACACACACACACACACACACACACACACACACACACACACCACAAACAGAATCAAGACACTGACAGACACCAAATTTGCAATGTCTCCCACTAAAAACCAAATAAACAAAGTCACACTGAGTTATAAAACATCCACACATCACCCAAGCTGCTGAAAACTCACACACAGTCGGTTTCTAACAATAACTAATACATCATGTAAATCATGTAAATAGAATACAAGGTAAGAAATAAAAAAATCACCACAAACGTGCAACATGAAAGACAATGATACGAAGTACGACATCAAATTTTACCTATTGAAGGCACCATAATCTGAGAATCAGCTATCAATTGACCTTTTATATTTGGGCAACCGTAGTACTTCTGTCTTGAGACGAGTTCTGGATTGAGCCAGTCACCATGAAACAAGGTCATATTCCCTGTCTCTCGTAGACGTTTGTCATTCAGACAATGAGGGCATACGACCCAGCGTTCCACCCATAATCCATTCCATTGTTTGAAGAGAATCTCCGTCTCTAGCAACCCCGGCAGCAACGTCAACCAGAGTCGCTCTACATCAACCGCCCAAGCCTCAAACACAATGGCTGAGCTGCATTCATGTGTGACAACAGGAACATGCACTTTCAAGTAGCCAGAGACCGATTCAATGAAAAAACCATTCTCCCAGTAAAATCTCCGATTGCCTCCCATCACTGTATAGCACCGGGCAGCAATCATGGCAAACAAGCTTGGAGGCATGAAATCGGGAAAAACAATTCGCAGCACAGTGTGACACAAGCCTTGACATTGAGTAGTAAATCCACTAACAATGTCAGGTTCATGGCCGGAAGCCAGCCAAGGTATCAACAGTTGATATCCAAGAGACGACTGAGGCATATCATCAGAGAGTGGCACAGCAAGATTACACTGCTCTAGCAAACTAACCATAAACGTTATATGTTTTGTCTGTAGTCCAGTATCGGCCCACAAAACTCGAAGAACATCTTGATTCAGTTTACCCTTGCAGAGTTGAGACATTCCTTGTTTTAGTGATTCATATGACACTCCTAACGAATCCAGCTTTCTCTTACTGTCGGTAGTTGTCATCCAACATTCCAACGAGCGTTTCAAGTCGTGTCGAAATATCTCCCTGAATCCCTTAATAAATTTGCCAGGATCGATAATCACTTGGTGTCGTAACCCGGAGCGATCATAGCATAGAGCTACACGCGTATTATGAAAGTATTCCAAAGCCTCGAGAGCTTTGTCTTTCGTGACGTGAGCTTTGTCTTTAGCCAGTTGATAGTACTCGTTGAGGGTTATAGCTAGAAGGTTGTCTTGACAAAGCTTGAACATTTCGACTTCAAGGCTGACCCAGAAAGATGGCACAGTAGTCTTCAGAGTTGGAAACAGTAAAGTATCTTGAATAGTATGAACAATGTAACGTCGAAGATCATGAACATCCTTACTATCCTTGCAGCTGACCTGAATGACATCTTTGTTAACCAAGATTGTGTTTCGTATGCTGGCAATGACGGACTTTAGTGTTGCAATTCGTGAACTCAATGCGGGTGGTTCGTATCCAAAGTGAATGCACTGACGTCCGAGTTGCTGGCTGTCTCTTTCTGCTTTCGACAGCTCGTTTTCAAGACGATCTTCGTATGACTTGATCATGTGTTCGAGTTCTCGCATTATTTCTTGGCATGTGTAATCAAGTGTCCCCGGAACGCTTGGGCATAGATCGCTGTGTGTACCGACTACCATCATCCTCGCATTCCTAACCAGAGAGTAAATTTTCTTCACCCATTGCCCAATTGCTTTCTCGAAATTCTCGCTTTTGTAAGTGCTGAGATCGAATGTCACAAGACACAGTGAATTGTCTGTGACAAAAATCGGAGTTGTGATGTCATATGCTGAGTGACCTCCTAGATCTGAGATAACTACAGTGCAGTGTGGAAGTTCGTCTGGGTGCCACTTGTGTAAGTCCAAACAAAGAGTTCGATCACCTGCAGCTGTTGTAATAGGCTTGTTTTCCATGACTGAGCGTACTGCACTTGTCTTCCCAGCTTCTGACTCGCCGAATGTAAGTATTGATACATAACCGCCTTCCACTTCACCTTTCTGGCTAAGTGCATCGTTAAAGCCAGCGATGCTTTGCAGACCTTGCATGCACACTCGTAGTGGTGGCTTACACATCGGGTTGTCGTCAACACACACTGTCTCCAGTGAGTGGCTCTTCATGAATTCTGCTGACAAAGTCACTGGCAACTCAACAATGAAGTTGGAGGACAAATCAATACATCGAACACTATTTGACATAGTTTCCAAATGTGATATCTCAACAATTTTGTTATGAGCCAGTGAAAGTGCTTCTAGTTTCCGGAGAGACAAGAGTTTGGGATTCAACACTGTTAGTTCATTTTCACTCAAGTCAAGTTCTTTAACCTCGGTTAACTTCTCTATGTCGTCTGGAACATTTTGAATACCGTTCTTTGCCAAGGTTAGCTTTTCTAGACGTTGCAGCCAAACGACAGCTAAAGGAAATTCTCGAAGGTTATTCATTTCAAGGCTCAATGACTGAAGTACCTGAAGATTAGAAATTTCTAGTGGGATATGCTTAAACTGACAGCTGAACAGATTGAGAACCTTCAGTCGAGTCAACTGACAGATCTCATGAGGAAAAGCCAAGAAAGGATTTTGACTAGCATGCAATTCTTCAAGTGTTTGTTTCACTTGCAAAATCGCTGCTCCCAAGGTTTGCAGCTTGTTGCGATCAACTTGAAGCTTTTTCAAACTAATCAGCTGCCCAATGCGTTCAGACAACACTACAAGTTGGTTGTTTCGAACCATGAGAGTCAGAAGACTCTTCATCTGAAAGACACGTTCTGGAATGCTAGGCAGCGAGTTGTTCCCAAGATCCAAGCAAGATAAGTGCAAGTCCATTCCTGCAAGTTGCGCAATCAGGCTTTCCAGATGCTTCATATCACACATAGTGATGGTGTGCAGATTGGGCAAATCAGTTAACCATTCAGGAAGATTCTCAATGGAATTACCACTAACCTTCAACACATCCAGTGGGTCTAAATCTGCAATAGAATTAGGAAGTGCGTACAGGTTCTGATAACGAACATTCAACATATAACTTCCAGTTTCCCTCAAATCTTCTTCCAAGCTCACTGGTCCATGACCAAGATGTACCACACAGGTAGGAGGAAAAACCTTGGCGTAGCCAAGACAGTCCATTATGCTACTGACGTCAGTGTCAAATACCAATGAACGAACGCGTTTCTACACGCAGCCCTGCAACACACCCTGCAGGACCACTCTCTGGTCTAGGTCAACAACAGCAACTGATCAATAAACATACTAGAGTTCGCTACACGTGTGCATTTCACTTACGCACAATGGCAATTGACGTTTCCTGCGGCCCCTTGCCTACAAGCGCTTGCCAGGCACTAAACGATTTGCCTACTAGTAGACACGCTCGGAGGTGTTGAAAATATGGCGTGAAATAGCGCAACAAGCCCTGCGCGTTTGCTACAAGCGTCGTCGTCGAGGACTAAGATAAAGATATGGGGACTCAGATAAAGATATGAGGACTCAGATAAAGATATGGGACTGTAATACAAGGCGATCCGGAGATACTAAAACTGCAGCAGACAGGCGTGGTTAAAAATGGAAAACGTTTTCCTGTTTTCTTTGGCAAGTGCAGCCCCTCTAGATAAAGAGCCAGTACACGCTGCATGTAGACATAGAAAGCTGTAACAAACGAGCTGAGCAAGTTTGATGAGAGTACGTGACAAGTAAAAATTCCCTGCGCTAGGTGGGAGGTATACGTGTAGCCTGGCACAGCCTGGCACTACTGTCTTGGCACTCTGTATGGCACAAATCGCTGGCAATGACGTACAAAGTTTCGCAATCGGCGATTACTCCTATCTCATCTACACCTCTACTAATTTTCGATTTCAGAAACTCTGCGCCCAGCGTATTCGTAGCTAAATCAAAGGAAATGTCACTAGATGCGTATCTCACATACGTAAGATCAACTGTTGCTAAGAGCTTCTCTATAATGAGAAACCCACTACTAATGACCAACAGTGTCATTGATAACTAAAATCCCATTCTTGCCTCCCAATAGCTAGAATATAGCCATAAATGGCCATTTAGCTGACCGTGTGCTGTCCTACATACGAAATGGTATTGATAAGGGCATTCCTGCCTTGTCACGTGATGTACTCTTAATTTGATTTAAGTGTGTGTGTGTGTGTGTGTGTGTGTGTGTGTGTGTGTGTGTGTGTGTGTGTGTGTGTGTGTGTGTGTGTGTGTGTGTGTGTATCAGCAGCAAGATTAGCACTCAATAATAAGCAAGTTTATATAGTCGACTAGACTCTTGTCTCTAGAATACAATAATTCTGAGAATTATAGCTGCTGGCTGAACATATTCTTTGGTTACTTTAATTAATTGATTAACCTTTTACTACAAATAGTTTCAGTATTATCAGTGACTAAGTGAGCCAACACACAACGGCACTTCTACTCATCTAGCAAACTTTTCGTTTCAAATACTTCCAAAACAGAGTCTGCCAAAAAATTAACTGAACACACATTGCAAAGAGGACAACTGGACCAGCAAACTCTTGATTTAACTTAATTACCCCCTTCCAGAGCACCCAGTCTGACTGGCAGTTCAGCCTAGAGGCATTTGGGCTTGAGGGTCCAGCTGGTCATTCCCCCTACAAGGCAAAAGGTCTTTCGCCTTCTAAGGGAGAAACGACCAGCTGGAACCTCTAAAAAAGCATAACCAGCATTTGATTACAGCCAATCACATGCTTTCAAACAATTACAAATTGTAGAGACATAGTTCTCACTACGTCTCCTATTTTCCGTGTTTGTACACTCCTTCGCCCGTCTTCACTCCCAGCTTGCCTTCTTCAACGAATTTGTCAAGAAGAGCGCAAGGATTGAAAAGGGGATTCTCTGGAAATTGATCATGCCAACCTACACAATGAAGGCATGTCAACGGCTGCAATTCGTGCAGAGTAGATGCATGTACCATCGTAAATAAACTTTAACGTATCCAGTCCCACATAGTCGCTCAATTCAAAAGGACCCATCGGATACCCTACACAATAATAAGTATTATTACAGGGTGACACATCAATGTCAAACATACAAACATTGGTTGGTGATCTAAACATAAGTGCCTGGATAGCTATGATATTTAAAGACTCAGTGCACAGACTGTTGAGATCACACCGAATGTAAGACTTAAACAATACACATACCTACCTGTTGTACCACTTTACAACAGTTACACATGAGTGTATTACCTGCTCCCAGTTTCATGGCCATGTCGATGTCTTCAGCACTAGCATCACCTATCATACACAAATGTGGCACCTTCCGTTTACGAATGTATGTATGTACATATGTATGTATGTATGTATGTATGTATGTATGTACACATGTATGTATGTACACATGTATGTCTGTGCACATGTATGTATGTACACATGTATGTCTGTGCACATGTATGTATGTACACATGTATGTATGTACACATGTATGTATGTACACATGTATGTATGTACACATGTATGTATGTACACATGTATGTGACCATGTCTGTGCACATGTATGTATGTACATATGTATGTCTGTGCACATGTATGTATGTACACAATTATGTACGTACACATGTATGTATGTACACATGTATGTACGTACACATGTATGTACGTACACATGTATGTTTGTACACATGGATGTATGGTCACCTCTCTCTAGCATTCGAAATGCTTCCATCTGATAGGGCACGAGTAGACGATTGACAACAAATCCTGGAGTGTCCTAGATCACATGTTCATCAGTCGTGTTGACCGTTAATTAACTAAAAATTCCATCACCCTGCATGATATTGGATGCTTGCCTACAGTTTTCCCAAAATTCGTAAGGAGATCAAATGTTTCATTGCTCGTCTCGGGTGTCTTTGCAACCTAGCAAACACGATAAACGTTAAACACACTAAATTCAATGCCTTCGCAGATATCACAAGACAATGAGTTAGAGAGTTGATTAACGTATTCGCTTGATTATTACCCCAAGGTTTGAGTACGCCCCCAGTCCCAACTTTGTCCAAGGATCTCAGATTTTCACACCTCTTAGTCCTTTATTTAGTGCTAATTGGTGCTTTCCACAGTGACTGTTTGCTAGATTTGTGCCTGTAGAAATGCTGACATTCTTCAACTTGTACACACGTGTTGACCATGTGTTAAAGGTTCCAATGGCTCAGAGCGTGTTCACACCTGGGCATAGCTAATCATGATTAGTTCGGCGTTAGTGCACTAACGCCACTCGTTCACACTGATCCTAATCACAATTAGTGTAACACCATTCTAATGTCATTCTAACACCGTAAAGAGTAGTAACACAACCAAATTTGTGACGTTAGTAGTTGCACGTGACTTTGGCACGTGAGGTATATGCCGCCGATGTTTCTGATGGGGTGTTGTATTAGACTCGTATCCAGTCCTCCTCCTTGCGCGCTCCACGTGTTTTGGTACATGCTTTTTGTTCCACTTGCTAGGAGAAGTTCCACTTGCACGTTCTCCTAGCAAGTGGAACAAAAACCACGTGGCAAATTTACCCATGGAGTGCGCGAGGAGGAGAACTGGGTATGAGTCTAGTGTTGTATGTCTAATTGTACTTAGCGGTGTGAATGCGCTTGTGCTAATGTTGGCCTAATCATAGTTAGCCTAATCATTGTTAGTCCAGTTGTCGGTGTGAACACGCTCTCAGATACCATATAGAACCAGTTCCGGAAAGAGACTGTAAAGATTTGCATCCGGGATATGTGTGGTATTCGGACAAAAACTTGTTTGTAATGGGAGACAATCTGGAACTTCGAGGTTACAGTATTCCTGGAACTACACTTGCTGTAATACCTTGGACAGTTCAGTCAGAGCAACAGTAGTTGTCACTAAAACTCCAACTAGTACCCAATACCAACAAATAGTAGCAGATAAAATCAAATAAATCAGTGGTGTCAGCGGCAATCTCTAAGCATGCACGCTGGCATCACGTGACAGTCAAACCTAACCCCTTCCTAAACCTACTACATAACAAGTTCAAGAAAAGCTGTTTAGTTTAGAATCTGTGCAGACACTGCCTTAGTGCAGCAGCATGCTGTTTAAGTTAATAAATCAATCACTTCCGCCAATTAACAACTTACAGTGTAAATTTTTTAGTAAGACCCCATCCCATACCTGACCTTTGACTCTGACCAACCATGAGGGAGGGGTAATAATCAAGCAAGTACAGTACATATGCCTCACCTCCACAAGCTTCATGACTGGGACAGGATTGAAAAAGTGCAAGCCGCCAAATCGATCGAGTCGCTTCGTTGCACTGGCAATATCAGACACGGGCAGTGAAGAAGTATTGGTAGCAAACACTGTATGTCTGGTTGTCAGCCAACACAACAACCGATTACATACAATCACTAACAAAAACAATTAAGAGAATATACGATGGGGCGACGAGATCCAATTCCCGAAAAAGTTTCTGTTTCTCCTCTATCTTCTCGACAATTGCTTCAATCACTAGGTCAGAAGATGCAGCTGCTGCCTTTCCGTCAACGTTAAATGAAATCTTGTCAACCGAATCGGACACAAACGATTCCCTCATCTAAATAAAATCAGAATTTATGTCTCAATTTTTCTACAAAATTATTCAACACAATGTTAATAGAACGTTCAAAAATTGGTATTATTTGCATTTAGAGAACTGTTTGAAAACTGTTTGGTACAGCACTGTTGTATATGAAGTCGGGCCTCCAGTAACTTTCGTGTACCTTCTCTCAATCACATAAATGTAGCCTCCATTCATACTGACCTGTGAAGTCGACGGCTCTCCATGGTTGTGAAGGGGAGACTGCTATTTGATATCAAACTTAATTAATTTAGATTGACTGCATAGAAACATGCTAGTTCTTCAAATAAAAACAAACAAACACAGTAACTGAAGATGTATATGTTATATGCATATGACAGTGTTTAAATTTTTATGGAACACATAGTTGTCATCTTGGCAACCTCACAAAATTTTCAGTCGTCATGGAGTCAAACACTTTTACATATATATCATTGATATCAATAATGATACCGATTGTTGTGGTAAGTAAACAAAATCCCAGGACTTCAGATGTGTCACTCTCAGTCTGACCCGAGTAATTCCACTATTCTACTCTACAGCATAAAAAAATTATTGGGTCCACCATAACTTGAGTGACTCTAGTGGTCAGGATGGCAACCTCGTTGGTATAATTGGTCATGAACTCAGTTAGTCGTCAAATGACAACTTGATATGGTGACCAGATCGATTCAACAATAGTATTTTGCATTCAATTGTTGGATTCGGGCATTCAGTTATCCAAGGTTCTGTCATAGAAGTACCAAATTTATAGAAATAAATATTTCAGTCTGATACGTAAAGTCAAAACCGAGCAAATTTCTTTCATGACGTCTTTCTATGATGCTCACTCACGTTTCAGCTGAACAATAAATGATTGATTCAATCAAGGTTGGAAGGCAAAGTAGTGGAATTCGAGCTCTTTGATTAGCTAAACACTCGCAACGATGCATGATGGACTGTTGCATGGAATCAATCAAGATGCATGGAGCTTGCAAAGTATGCAGATTACAGCATGTGCAAACCAATTGACAGAGCAAGGCGCTGTAGGCTTCCTAGATATGTAGAGTTAGTTCGCTCCCAACAGCTTAGCTAAACCTCCACGGAAACGTGGGACATCAACAATAGTGCAAAGCAAACTAACGTACAACACACGCTAAAATTCATGCTGATTAATGCAAAATATATTAAAATAATTATATAAATTAATTATTAGTAATTAATTAAGTTTTATCAACAAGAAAAATCCAGTGCAATCTTAACACAGTAGGGCAGGCAGCACAATTAAGACAGAGCCGTTGTATACGGCTCTGAATTGAGATGTAGCCTCGGCCTTCCAGACCCGTGTAGCGCCGAAATTGGGAGGCTGAGGCTACGTAAGATGTACGGGACGTGTGTTGTAGTGTAGCTGTTGGTGTCTACCTGCGCATTGTCTGCAAACTTTTTCTTGGCGACTCTCTTTAAACTCGTTACTATTCTCTCCTTTGCGTTTTCCAAGAGTCCCTCCGATTGGTCAACCAAATGAACGTTAAGACCGGATTGTGCTGCAACCTATAAACAATATTTCGAATATAGAAATATTAATTAATATCAATAATTGCTGTAGATCACCTGTGCTATGCCTGAACCCATCAGACCAGCTCCAATCACAGTCACAACACTGACTGATGATTGGACGGTAGATGCCATTCTCCTGAACAGTTTTGAAGCTAACATTGTTGCTGAATTAGATCAGAGGAGGTCAGAGAGGAGATACGTACTTTACAAACACCTGTTAATCCGGGACCTTTTGACGGGAACTTCTAAGATTTGTGAAAGGATGGTGGTTCCGGTTCCGGTCTGTTTACAGTAGCTGTATTGTTAGTAATTTGCTACCAAGGGAAATCTAAGAGAGAGTTTTGAAACACTACTCTCACACTTATGCAACTCACAGGCTGACAGCTGTCCGTGCATGTCACTTTGGTGACGAGGTGAGATTGAGTTCTCGATCGCTGCTTGCAACTTCTACTGCCAACTGCGCAAGACGAGAATCAAGAATAACAATACACTAGCACGTAATTTGGACGCATTCTATTGCTCTAGCAGACTATTTCACTCATGGCCATATGTACGCGTGCGCAGGTAGCGGTAGCCTCGCGTAGCCAGACCGTTTCTAAATACTGTACTTCCGATTTAGAAACGGTCTGGCTACGCGAGACTAATCATGACAAAAATTACTTGCTATTTTAGATCAAAGCGGCGTAAAAAGACACGTTGGTTAAGAAAAATTTAACAGACCAGTGACACGTGCACGAACTTTCGTAGACCGGAAATGTAGACCGGAAACGGATCGTTACTGTCGCAGTTGAGAAGTCGAGTCTTGGAGTTTTAAAGATGTCTTAACGCAACATCTTTCCATCACTTGCCTTTAGATCTAGAGTACAAACAACGTGCAAATTTCACAACC
Source organism: Corticium candelabrum (assembly GCF_963422355.1). Taxonomy (NCBI): domain Eukaryota; kingdom Metazoa; phylum Porifera; class Homoscleromorpha; order Homosclerophorida; family Plakinidae; genus Corticium; species Corticium candelabrum. Next base: position 1,939,823 of record NC_085104.1, read on the forward strand.
TCCAGCAATTTGACAAAATTAGGTCCCGGATAATAATTGTAAAAGCTATTTTTAGCACACACGTGCACATGAATCATTTTCAATACAACTGCTGAATATACTTTTCTAAAAAGTACGACTGCAATAAACATGTCTAGCAAAGCATATTTTAGGCCAGCGAGCACGATTACAGTTAATCACAATGTGTATACTTCGTTCAAGGTAAAAGTCATACTTCAAAATGGATTCTCAAACAATATTTCCTGATCTATGTCTTCAAACCAAATGCAACCAATTTGGTGTAATCACCATTACTGTTGTTCATTATTCTCCAGATTCGTATAGCCTTGATTTCGAATGGAGGCATGACATCGATAGCGCTGAATTCCGGTCAGCAACACATAGATAAATGGAAATAAAACAGGAGGCATTGCCATGAAAACCAAATTGACGACTGCAAGATTTGAGGATGATTCTACGATTTCAAACACGTATAACATGTGTAGCAAATACGAAGGCCACCAACAAAGCACGCTTGAGATGCCAACAAACACAAAAAAAATTCGAAAGTTTTCACAATCATTTTCACGTAACTGAGTGACAAGTCGAGCACGGGCTGATCGACAAGCACGACGTAGACATCGACAATAACCGCATATCACTGCTATTAAGATAATACTAGACAATGCTGTTAGAATGGTCGTAAGAAATGCAACAACGGCGGGAATACTCTGTGGCACGATGGTTGTCAGGGACGACGTGCACTGTGTCACAATCAAGACGACCAATTCCCGACTGCTAATCATCTTGTGCTCTCTATATCTACAACAATCCTCGATGATCCCATAATCGTAGAATCGGCTAGCCATCGCGGGTATTGTGATCAAGCACACGCACACGCCATTCCCAACGACAATGGTCGTCATGAGTGCGACATGGACTCTCCGTGTATTGAAACCAAACGTAAACGTGAAAGCATAAATAGCGATTCCGAACGTCGTCCACACTGCCATCAACGACGAACAAGTCGAGATCCAATAACTACTCTCACACAATCCGCACGAAGTCGAATTGCCTGCAGTCACGTGACAATCGTCGAAGACCGAACACAACAGAGACACCTCGAGTATCACTTCGTGGCATCCATACGCCACATACAATATGCCAAGAATGATGACCAATATAGATCCTACACTGCATCTCTGCTGTCGGGCCCTGGTGAGTCGCCATACTACAACAAGAACGTTTCCCACAATAGTGACACACGATGCAATCCACAAAATGGTGTGCAAGGTCTCATTGTGAAGGACAGTTGCACGGATAGGCTGGTTGGGGCAATGTATAGCTTGGTCACTGAAACGATCATCCATACTCACTCTGTAGCTTCTTGTGTGCAACACTTCCTGTTGAGAATTCCTAGCTCAGATTCACTTCAGTAAAATGTTTTTACCTGTGAACGTACTGCTGTGGCTTTCAAAAATCGTGGCGCGCCTCAATTCACCTCAAACGAACGTCCAGAAAACGGCAAATCACACCTAGCAGCCACTAAAATTTAGTGAGGATATGATAGACGTCACGTGAATCTTCATGTGAGAATGAGCTCAGAGCAGTCGCGCAAGAGGGCCTGGGTACGAGGCTATAGCCTCGCGTAGCCAGACCCTCTCCCTATCTCTTGTAACGTTCTATTTAGCGACCCTTGGCGAGATTTGTGTGTACGTACTATGTTGAGATTTGTGTACTTTGATTTATTTATTGCCGAGCGTAGCGAGGCTTCTAATCCGGGTAGCACAACAGAAATGGGCGTGATCCTATATGATCTCCATCGAGCTTCTGGTATATATATATATTACACACACACACACACACACACACACACACACACACACACACACACACACACACACACACACACACACACACACACACACACACACACACATATATATATATATATATATATATATATATATATATATATGTCTGTAAAGCTATGGTTATGCAATGCTAAGATGCTGTTATGTAGAATAGCTTTAGATGGTAGAGTTGATCCCAGTTGGGATCTGTAAGAAGTATAAATATATATAAAAAAATAAATGTGTGTGTGTGTGTGTGCGTGTGTGTGTGTGTGTGTGTGTGTGTGTGTGTGTGTGTGTGTGTGTGTGTGTGTGTGTGTGTGTGTGTGTGTGTGTACACACAAATCTCAAATTTCTCCTCCCCATGACCACGTTTCATGATAGGACCTACCTTAAAAATCGTTTCCGTGTCCGACTACAGATGAGTCTAGGAACGATTCGTGCAAGTGACCGAACGGCGGCAAAAACGCTTCATGAACTTTCGTCGCCCCATCCTTTTGTATTGCAGCTAGGGACTGTGTGTACGTGACAACCAAGAAACACCTTCAGAAGTTGAATGCCACCTACAGTCGACTATTCACACGTCAGTATGATCAATCCTTTACGTAATACATATTGTGCTGCATCTAAAGTCTGTTCACGAATTAGATGGCTCGTGCCTGAGGGTTGGACCTTAGCTAAACAGATTACCAAGAAAGCCGGATGTTATGTTTGTACAAATTCTATCTTAGACTGATTGCATTCTTGGCGTGAGTTGTCACAGGAAACGCAAACCAATAAATACTGTATCAAAACAACTCTGAGAGCAGGAAGAGAGGTGCAACGCTCAAACCTACAGCTTTTCGGTATAACATAGAACTCCATTCTCTTGAGACCCATGCAGAAAATCAATAAATGCTTGCTTGTACACAAGTTTCAAATTGTTTGCTTCATTAGTATTTTGTTACACATCTTAATTTGATAAAGAGTTATCTCACTGGGGATTGTCTCTAGATTGATCTGATTAAGCTTGTCTCCACCAGCTAACTCATTACAATTCCAGAAGTTGCTTATGCTGGTCTTTTGTTCATAGCAAGAAATATATAATTATTATAATTGAATTAAGCTCTTCAAGAGCTATCCGTCGATATCAATTAGACCTCGGAAACCCATACCATATAGTCCTGCTACGCGCTGAATTCCTCAGTCCATCTAATACGTGAACGGACTTTAGCACTGTTGATAGTCAATGTTTGTTGATATCAATTTCTATGTCAGTAAATACCATACCACTGTCGTTACAACGGAACTGAGTGCATACCTAGACTGTACATTTCAATTGTCTTGATCACGATCGCAAAACGACGACTACCTATACCAGGCCTATATACGTAATCTAAATTACTAGGAAGTTTGCATGTTTCAACAAATACGTATTGTCTAGCTAGGAGGTCAGTAGGTCTTTCGTCCATTTCAAATTTCAAATTTTTAATTTTAAATTTTTAATTTTTGAAATTCAATTTCTTAATTTTTTGTATTGAAATTGTTAATTTTTAATTCAACGTTACCATTTTTTAAAATTTGCACTAAATTTTCAAATTTTAATTTTTGAAAAACCAAATTTTAAAATTTTAATATTTTTAAGATTTAGAAATTTTAGGTGCAGTATATTAGAAATTTCTTTGCCGACGAGAAAGCGGACGTAGTTGTATATATGAACGGATCGCCGGATTTGAACTAACAGAAATTGAACGCTCATCCGTTATCTCAAATAATTTGAGTACACCAGAAAAAGAAAATTGAAAGAGCGAGTAGCAGTGTACGCGGTAGGGAGTCCATTGGACGGCGTAGGGGTGCATTCCAACGCGTGTTGATACGCTGATTCAATTAAACTAGGCGCGGTTTCTGCTAATCACATCAGCACGTTTCCTGTACTGGGTTTCGGCTTGGGACAGTTACTAGTAACTCGAAGTGCATGGTCGCGTCATTACATGTAGGAGTACGATTGGCCCAACTGAACTGCAAGTTGCACTTCATGTCTAGATTTTAGTGCATCACATAGAACACTACCGATAGCGCAGATAGAACCTCTACAACCTCATGCTGTGTCTCTCCTGTGCTGTGAGAACAGAACCCACACTGACTACAAGTGAATTACGAGACCAAATAGTAAAGGTGGACACGCAAACAGCGCTCATGACAGGAGGGGAGGGCCTAGGGAACATACGTGTACCGCACTGTACTGCTGACACGCCCCTCTCCCCGACGGTACCGCGTCCAACTACTACATTTACGCATGTCGTACTGTACCGGTAGAATAACCGCCAATTCCACCAATTCCAATTCGCCAGGTCCACCTCTACTAGAGCATTGAGTGCTTGTTTTATCGAGTAATTCACTCTTTGATTGACTTCTACCCAAATTCTTTCAGCAGGATGATTCTGGATGATCTAAAACGAAATCAAATGAGAGCACCTCATGTGCGGTCTATGTCAAGACAGGTATCTATGCATTGTACACTCATGTATGTTATTCTACTTCTTACAGCCTGTAATGGTATAGCTCTTTTGCTTTCTGAAACAGAATCATCCTGCTGAAAGAATTTGGGTAGAAGTCAATCAAAGAGTGAATTACTCGATAAAACAAGCTCTCAATGCTCTAGCGGAGGTGGACCTGGCGAATTGGAATTGGTGGAATTGGCGGTTATTCTGCCGGTACAGTACGACATGCGTAAATGTAGTAGTTGAACGTGGTACCGTCGGGGAGAGGGGCGTGTCAGCAGTACAGTGCGGTACACGTATGTTCCCTAGGCCCTCCCCTCCTGCCATGAGCACTGCGTGCGTGTCCACCTTTACTATTTGGTCTCGTAATTCACTTGTAGTCAGTGTGGGTTCTGTTCTCACAGCACAGGAGAGACACAGCATGAGGTTGTAGAGGTTCTATCTGCGCTATCGGTAGTGTTCTATGTGATGTACAAAATCTAGACATGAAGTGCAACTTGCAGTTCAGTTGGGCCAATCGTACTCCTACATGTAATGACGCGACCATGCACTTCGAGTTACTAAATTTTAGTAACTGTCCCAAGCCGAAACCCAGTACAGGAAACGTGCTGATGTGATTAGCAGAAACCGCGCCTAGTTTAATTGAATCAACGTATCAGCACGCCTTGAAATGCACCCCTACGCCGTCCAATGGACTCCCTACCGCGTACACTGCTACTCGTTCTTTTAATTTTCTTTTTCTGATGTACTGTTAGTTCACATCCGGTCATCAGTTCCTAGATACACCTACGTCCGCTTTCTCGTCGGCAAAGCAATTTCTAATATACTGCACCTAAAAGTTTCCAAATTTGAAATAATAAAATTTTAAATTTTGATTTTTTTAAAAATTAAAATTTGAAAATTTAATGCAAATTTTAAAAAATGGTAACGTTAAATTAAAAATTAAAATGTTAATACAAAAAAATTAAGAAATTGAATTTCAAAAATTCAAAATTTAAAAATTCAAAATTTAAAATTTGAAATGGCCGAAAGACCCACTGGCCCGAGGACTCGGCGTTTCAGTAGACGGTCTGAAAGCTCCGTTGGAAGCGTTACTCACGAACGCGAGGCGCCTACGAATACCGTAGAACTAGTTTATTTATTTATTGATTGATTTATTTGATTTACGGCCGAACGGGGACCTAGCGACGATGCCAGATAAATTCAATGTTGATTCGACAACACATGCGCTACAAACTAAATGGAGACCCCCTATCAGGAGTCGACTCTACTATATTTTTAGGGATAAGAGTGAGGTGGCTCCTGATTTACGCCGTAAAAGAGTAAGTCCTGACCAAAAAATGACAAAGAAAGATGTCGCGCAGGATGACGGTGGAAAGGGTCTGGCTACGCGAGACTAATTGCTCCTAACGCGCGTTTACATTACATTCACGCCTATCTGCATCCAAGTGACCGAACACGGGCTGTGGCATTTGCTTTACTCAAGTTGCACCTGTCAATGGTAAAGCAGAGAAAGGGAAAGAAGCGCTCTGACGGTGCTTCTCTCCAAGGTAAAGAGTCAATTTCTAGAAAACTTTCTTAATCTTTATAAGGCCATTACAATAAATTTTTAGTTGTTTAATGCATTTGAACTGTTTAATATTTCTTGTTACATACTTGGACTGCAAGTCTAGAACTCTACCAAGTCTGTTCACTTACAACTTGGAGCTAATGTGACTGCTCAGGTTTAGCGCGCGCTAAAAGCGCGGAATGATGTAGCGCGCGTTACTGTGGAAGTGTACTGTACTCTACAAATACTGCCATGAGTAAAATATATATATTACTTATTTAATCGGCTGTACCATTAAAACAAGTTGGTGCCAAAAACTGGTCCAGTCGTAGTCAGACTGGTTGGACTAGACACTATGCCCATACCTTGAGGAATACTGATTGTATCAAATGATGTATAATAGATATGCATGTCTGTGCATTCAAAGTTGATATTAACAATAAAAATAAAAATATAACACGCATGCGCACACTAATTTTTGAGCATACAACTCCAGTCAAACGGGTAAATTGTTTGTGGTCTAATTTTCCAGGTCAGACGAATACAAATGCAAAGAATTCAACAACTTTCAAAACAAAAAGTGAGAAAAAGTCAGCATCTGAAGCAATAGGATGGCACCGAGTGGCACTGCTTGTTGTCATCATTCTACTGGCAGCCACTGTAGTCATTTACATCACCAATCAATCAAGATTATCTGAGGATGACCACACCCCAAGTGAATCGGTTTCAATGCGATATACAGAGATTGAGATAGGATCAAGCGCATCCAGTGATGATCACGTTACGAGCGAATCTTCCTCTGACAAGGGAAAGACACCCAAAGTTTCATCAGAAGAGACGACGTCTAGACAAGATGACGATGAGTTGAAACGTAGACAAGAAGGTCAGGATGTTGATGAGAAGAAGACGACGAAAACAACCAAACAGAAAGGAATGAAGAAAAGAGGAGCAAAGAAGGACAGCAAAGTCAAAAAGGGCAAAACGAAGACTCAAAGTCAGGAGGCATCAGACCGTGTTTTACAATCTCATATACCAGCATCCGACCAGGATTCTGGCATCGCCGACGACATTATGAATGCAGACAAACTGCTAGAGAAACGTCGCACGAGTGACGCATTGAAGGCTTTTGAGCAGATTGTGGGAAAGTTTCCGAGTAGCGTTCGTGCTCATTATGGGCTCGCAATGTCACTCGATCAACTAGCCGACGAACAACGAAGCAACCAGTTGTTGACGCAATCAATCAAGGAATATGAAAAAGTGTGGGAACTATCGGACTTGGCAAATCCATCCGACATTCTCAGACCAGCTGTAGACCGGCTTGCCAATCGTTATGCGTTTATGGGGCAGTCTGGTAAGGCAGTGATGTATCTCAAACGATATTTGAACCAATTCTCCGATGATCTTCCTCTCATGAGGGAATTATCGATTCAGTACCTTTTGACTGGTCAAAATGGCAAGGCGAGGCATGTTCTGGAGCAAATTCTTAAGTTAAGGCCGAATGATGGATTTGCAATGGGACACTTGGGGTTTGTTGTGAAATCAGAGCTGGACTATGAAAAAGCGATTCCGTTGTTGTATGGAGGATTAAGAGGTGATGATGACAGAAGTAGAGAGGGACGATTCTATTTTCATCTTGGAGACGCTTTGCAGAGATTAGGAAGACGTGATGAAGTAAGATGATGTGAAGATGCATGAAGTGGGGATAATCAGTAGTGCAAGTTGTTAGTGATACATGAAGGCAAATGGGCACACACACACAAACAAACACACACACACAAACAAACACACACACACAAACAAACACACACACACACACAAACACACACACACACAAACACACACACACACACACACACACACCGTGTCACATGCACACACGCACATGCACACACACACACAAACACACACACACACACACACACACACACACACACACACACACACACCAATCGATTTTACTTGTAGCCTGTGGATTAGCTTCACTAATTTTCACCCCATTTGTGCCTTGTGAATAAAGGCTTACGAAGTTTACCAAGAAGCTACAAACAATGGTATCTTCACTACACCCTGGCAGCGATCACTCTACAATGCACCCAACTTGAAAGCTCAGCCGTGGTGGAAACCATCAGAGACTCCATATGTTGACAGCATTCGTCTTCTCGAAGCAAATTGGAAGACAATTCGAGACGAAGGTCTGTCAGTCATGAACCGAGATACAAATGCTTTTGAGTATGAGGATGAGAATCTACGCGAAACAGGAGACTGGAAACAGTTCACTTTGTTCATGCGTGGGAGCGAGAACAAAGACACGTGTAGTCGTGTGCCAAAAACGTGTGATATCATTCGGAAAATTCGACAAGCAGCGGGCAACAAGCGAGGACAGGTACATATGAATATGACACTTTCCTTACGGGTGATGGAGGATATAATATATTAGATATAATTATCTAATATATTAATTATATAATTAATACAAATATTGAGGTTAGGAAATGTGGTAAACAGTACTGTTGGGAGTGTGTGTGTGTGTGTGTGCCCGCGCGCATGCGTGTGTGCTGGTTATGTAACCATTTGGAGTGATTAGTATATTTTGTCTGAAGGTCAAGTATTCTGTTATGCTTCCGGGTACCCACGTGTGGCCACATACGGGACCAACGAATTGTCGACTGAGAATGCATCTGGGGCTGGTGATTCCCGAGAACGTCAGGATTCGTGTCGGCAACGACACTGGGTAAGAAGCACATCAATTAAAATCACATTATTAAATTAATTAATTAATTTAATAATTGTGACTTATCAGGTAACAGATCACTTTCAATAATTAATGTAACTCTACATGTAAAGGCCACGAAGCGGCGACTCTCTGTTCTGTGTGTTGATCGTGATCACATGTGACAGTGAAGGTGACCTTGCAATGGCCAACCAAATAAAATCAAAATTAAATTTGAAAATCAAAAAATTAAATTGAAAATTAAAAATTGAAAAATAAAAAAAGGAATTTGCTGGTCAAGTTGATATTTTCTTCAAAAATTGAAAACTTTTGTAAGTTAAATCGTGAGTAAAAAATTTGAAAAATAAAACATAAAAATTAGGCCGCACCAAAAAAATTGTCAGCTTGGGGTAACCCGCCCGCCTGTGTTTGGAGGGCCGCTGGTAGTTTTCTTTGCGCATGCGCTTACTGAGAAATAAAATGTCTTCTGTTGCTCTGTGTGTATCTGTGTCCGAGGGAGCATGCGTTTTGAGAGATGGCAAGATTCTTTGTGTGTCTGGGAACTGTAGACTTCGTGAGGTATTGCAGGAGGTTGGATTAGGTGATCGGGTGGACGATGTACATAGCGTGCGAACTGCAACCACAGATACTTCCTCCAAACAAGACGCGGAGTTAGATGATGAAGTGCAGCTCCATGCCGAGTTTAAGCGTCGATACGTGTACTTTATTTTGAGGCATATGTCAGAAACAGAATGTATGTCCCGTCTAACATCTGACAGATTTCAAAACTTCCTGCCTTATAGTAGGTGATCTTTTTAGCTCTAGTACCCATGTTGAATTTGTGTCATCAGGTTGTCAAATGTCGATGGTAAAACCATATCTGACATAGATATCAAAAAATCCGCCCACCTGTCTTTTTCAGCTGCATGTTACCCCAATCAGACAATTTTTTCGGTGCGGCCTTAAAATTAAAATTTAAAAATTGAAATGTAAGTTAAAAATTGAAAAATTAAACAAAAATTGAAAACTTAAATTTATAAATTGAAATGTCAGTCAAAAATTGCCAAATAAAACATAAAAATTGACATTAATTTAAAAATTAAAATGTCAGTCAAAAAAAATTGAAAAATGAAACAAATAATGAAATAAAAATTGAAAATGTGAGTCAGAAATTTGAAAAATGAAAGAAAATGAAATTAAAATTAAAAAATTAAAATGTGAGTCAAAAAATTTACATGAAAAATGGCCGAAAGGGTCACTGACCCTTGTGATATCTATGTATGTGTAGGACTTGGGAGGAGGGCAAGATAATCATTATTGATGACTCGTTCGAACACGAAGTTTGGCACGAAGGCAGCTCGATGCGTCTCATCTTCATTGTTGACTTCTGGCACCCCGATCTGAGTGACCAGCAGAAACGCACTCTCTCTCCCATCTAGACCAGTTCAGTACATCTAATAGAGGTGATGCTGTCATATCGATTCCTAATCTCATGCAATGTTCAGGTCATTTTCAAGATAAATTAACAATAAAGTTGTACAAAAATCCTTGATGAGGAGTGAGAGTCATGCAATAAACATCTACGTGACCTACCCATACGCTTACATGTTCATTTAGTTTTACAAGACCTCGAGTGAGGAAGTTTCGTGTCGTAACTCAAATTCTATTACTACTGTCCGTGGCATCTCGTCCGGATGCCATCTAATCAATTTAGTATCCAAAAATTGTGTTGATATCAATCTATGCTACAGCAGCCGATGCGCCCGCACGGTATTCCATCATACTTCCGACTTGTTTCCAATCACTTGTGCAAGGGTCGAATACTTCGACCGTGTTGAGTCGTAGTCGTCCGTCGTAGCCACCGCAGACGTACGCTTTACCTCTGAGAACCGACACGGCGGGCCAAGCTCGAGCGGTCGTCATGACCGGAAGTCTTTCCCATCGGTTGGCGGCTAAATCAAATCTCTCGACGACGTCGTAGTAAATCGCTTGGATTCGATTCCTGCCGCCGAATGCATAGAGTATGTTGTCTATGACACAAACGCCAACACCAGATCGAGCGAGTGTCATGTCGGCGGCAAATGACCATGTGTTGTCAGCGGGATTATAGACCTGGATATCGCAAGAGATTACATGTGATAGGTAATGAAGAGGCCGATGGTGTTGCATGGGTGGTAGAGATAGTTGACATACAAACAACTGAAAGTGTTCATACTGACAAACACACACACACACAAACACACACACACACACACACACACACAAAATGGACAAATGGACAAATGTTAAGCCCTCCACGTCTTTCGACGTCGACCTTGAGGTCAGTTGCGGAGATAGCTCCCCTTGCCTCTAGAGACAGGGTCTCCATGTGCTACGTGGAGTCTTGGGGCCAGCGCTACAATCTACCTGGAGCTTGGCCAGAGTCATCCAAGGACACTGACAATGAAGCAGCTCTGGGACTGGACACCAAGGCCCACACGTACCCGTCTGTTGCATAATGTTGCTGCCAAGCCAGTGGTCTTGTCCACCCAGTCAATGACCAGGTACTCATTTATACTCCTGAGTCGAGAGAAGAAGCAAGTGTGGGTGAGTTTCCTGCTCAAGGAAACTGTGACAGTGTCGCCTCCACCAGAATCGAACCTTCAACCCTCATCACGGAATACAAGATCCCGGATGTCATCACCAATGAATGCTCTACCATCTGCTCCACCGTGCCACACACACACACACACACACACACACACACACACACACACACACACACACACACACACGCATGCACGCATGCACACACACACACATGCACACACACACACAGTAGCGTGTCAGTTTAGACGGAAGCCATACAGGAGGTGTGGTGTGTGTGTCACACTGTATGTGTGTGAACATTATAACAATCAATCATATCTAGACTAACACCAATACACATCACAACCCATTACCTCCACACTGCTATGATGCAACTGCTGATCGTGACCTCCGACCACATAAATCTTGCTATCCAACACGGCAACTCCCGCTCCTGATCGATTGAGCCGCATATCCGGCAGACTCTCCCACTCGCACTTATCCGGATCATATCGTTCCACATAATTAAAACTCGTCATTTTGTCCTCACCACCGATAGCATACACATACCCATCGTGAGCGACAACCCCAACAAAGCTACGCTGATGCGGCATCGAGGGTATAGTTTCCCACTTATTCTCCAACGGGCTAAACCGTTCACACGAATCAAGATACAATGTTCCATCCTGTGAGTTCGGTGTTTCGCATTCTCCACCGATTGCATACAAAACGCCATCTAGAGACGCAAGTCCGACTGCAGTACGGATTTGTTTCATCGGCGGCATCGCAGTCCATTGATCATTCTGTGTGTCATACTTTTCCGTTGTGTTAAGACATCGTCGACTATTTCTCCCACCTACGATGAAGATCGTCTCCGGTGCTGCACGGTGTTTCGTCAATGGGTTTTCGGGACTGTTGATAGCTATAAGCACACCCTTTATGAGATACCGTAGATGCTCGCTGTCCTTGATCAAGTCGGTCTGTAGGACAGTATCTTTGATATACGAACGCTTGAGGAGCGGTAGACGGATGGTATGTAAGACATCCTCGATGTATTGTTGTCTGGAGGGAAGATCGCGTTGAAGCCAATGACAAGCTGCCTCAAAAACGATCTCTTCAGATCGAACCTACAAGATTGTACACAAACGGGTTAGAAAACTGTGATTCAATGAATGCATATGTTGTGAGTCATTTACCAAACGTATTACATAATAGTTAATATAATCATAGTAGATAATATATTATGATAATTATTTATTTAACTAGTAAATGAAGCTGTGTTCTACTCGCTTCAGAGCTACGAGTGTGTGTGTGTGTGTGTGTGTGTGTGTGTGTGTGTGTGTGTGTGTGTGTGTGTGTGTGTGTGTGTGTGTGTGACATACATAAATGGACCAATGGTCTGGGTGTCCAAGGTGAGGTCTGGACGTCCAAGGCAAGTTGATCCAAACAACTTCCATAAAGAAGGCATGACATGGGGCTGTTCAAATTACCAAGGTTCTACTGTATTATTTTCAAACACCAACTGTGGCAATTCGCATTACTTTAGGCAAATAATACTTTCTACAAATAAGATAGCTACATATTACTAGTAAGATATTACGTCTAGATCTCATTCATAGACTGACATACATTCGGGTAATTGAATAAACCAAAAGATGATGGGCATTGTCTAAGAACAAAGACATCGGATGCTTAGACAGGCACTACAGCAAGCAAGGAGATGGGAAGACAACAAAGTTCACACGCCTTCGCATTCTCTTTCTTTCATACTTGAGATTCCCTTTCTAATGTTTGTTTCTAGACACACCAAGTAGTCACAGTAATTACCTGAATGTCGTCTCTTGACAGCAGTTGACGAGCTTCCTTCCACTCAAGACTCAAGAACTCGTCTGTCTTCACGATCTCTGCCAACCGTTGACAAACAAACTTGTCCGTTCGTCTTGCCAACTCGCCGCATCCGTGGACGTCGGCGAACGCACGGATACCAAGGCAGTTGCTCGGCTCGAGTTGTACCTCGAGAAAGTCGCAGCAGGCGTCGCGGAGACTGCCCATCTGTAGGAAGTTGGCAGCCGACAACAACTCCTGTACATTCTCGGTAGTCACCTACAGCACGAGAACATGAGAAAACTGCATAACAGAATCGTATAAAAATATAATGGAATCGTGAAAAAAATATGCTGGAATTGTGTACACAAATACGGTGGAATTGTGTACACAAATATGCTGGAATTGTATACACAAATATGCTAGAATTTGTGTACAAAAATATGCTGAAATTGTACAAACAAATATACTGAAATTGTACACACAAATATACTAAACTTGTGCACACAAAATATACTGAAATTGTGCACACATAATATGCTGAAATTGTGCACACAAAATATACTAAAATTGTGCACACAAAATATACTAAAACTGTGCACACATAATATGCTGAAATTGTGCACACAAAATATACTAAAATTGTGCACACAAAATATACTGAAATTGTGCACACAAATATGCTGAAATTGTGCACACATAATATACTGAAATTGTGCACACAAATATACTGAAATTGTGCACACAAAATATACTAAAATTGTGCACACAAATATACTAAAATTGTGCACACAAATATGCTGGAATTGTGCACACAAAATATGCTGGAATTGTGCACACAAAAATACTGAAAATGTGCACACAAATATACTGAAATTGTGCACACATAATATGCTGAAATTGGGCACACAAAATATACTGAAATTGTGCACACATAATATACTGAAATTGTACACACAAAATATACTGAAATTGTGCACACAAATATACTAAAATTGTGCAAACAAAATTTACTGAAGTTGTGCAACTATGATATGCTAGAATTATGCATACAAAAATAGACTGAAGTTGTGCACACAAAATGTATTAATAATAATAATAATAATAATAATAATAATAATACATTTTCTTTTGCACTTTTAGTGTGGTTCCCTCAACAAGCAAACAACCAAACATCAGAAACTAAAAGAGTAACTACACATTAACATATACACACAAAAAAAAGTCAAAAGTAATTCCGTCCTACGTACTGAAATCGTGCACACGACTTTGGTATATTTTTGTGCGCACAAAATATAGTGAAATAAATCTGGCATCGCTGTACCTCCTAACCAAAATACAATATTGTTCATTATTATTATAAATGTTAATTGTAATTAATGGAGTCTCCTGTTTCATACCCAGATAGTACAGTACACCCAGGCATACATACTAATAGCAATATAACAGAGTCACAGAACAAAATACACACACACACACACACACACACACACACACACACACACACACACACACACACACACACACAAACACACACAAACACACACACACTGAATCAACCATCTTTTGTATTCTTCAAATGACATAGAGATGAGGTTTATCCTGTTTGGTATACTACTAAGCTTCCAGGTATTAGGACATCCTGTCTATTGTCTAGAAGGCCACACCTACTACTGACAATGAAATCATGGAATCCGTTATATTATTTGTGTTTACAATTTCAGTATATTTTTGTACAATTCAGTTATCCAACTTTGTATACTGTGCGTGTACACTCACCTCCACCTCTCCCGTATAGGCATAGTCCAAAATCAACTGAAACGCGCATGCGTCGACCTCCTTCAACTCGATCGCACTTTGTCGGCTCTCCTTCATCCCCGACGCGAACATGGCGCGAAGATATGGCACCGTGCTGACGAGAACAACCTTGTGCGCGTTGAAATCGCGCCCTCCAACAACCATCTTGACATCACACAGCTCCTCTTGCTCGCGAAGACGGCGGACGTATGCAAGCGCGTCCGTCGCATGGTCGTTGCTGCGGAAGAGACGTTTGTCGCGCGATTTTTCGGCTGATGATGAGACGACGCGCTTCATCTTGCGCGTGCGCGTGCACGGAGCGTCGGTCGAGTCGCGCGGTCTCTTGCGAGAGCTCATCTTTCAGTCAGTGATTGAGGGTAGACGCCGGTAGGGACACAGTAAGACTCACAATGGTTGACTGGGTGTACACATCACGTGATTAAATACTGGCACGTACGCCTACGCGTCACGTGATTGAATAAACACGCAGTGACCATAACAATTTGTAGGAACGTCCGCTCTACTGTTGCACTACAATGTAGTTTATTAGCATCACAATCGCACTAGCAGACATGGTTAGTTGTCAGATTTATGTGGCTAGGGTTACTTGACACATGTACTCTCACGTGTTAGAACATGTGCTTTCACACGTGTTAGTCGTTCCCCGAGTGAGTTTGGCGCCACGAAATGCGCTAGACCCCGGATAACAAACATAGTGTGACAAACGTACTACATCTATCTCTTCTAGTATTCGTCTCACTTCTGTCAACATGCTAGCGCTGTACAACTACTAGTAACTTAGTGTTTGTACTCAATGGAAAACTTGCTTGCTAGTCATGAGAGATGGAAATGATGCCAATGTACACACACACACACACACACACACACACACACACACACACACACACACACACACACACACACACACACACACACACACACACACACACACACACACACACACACACACACACACACACAAGACACCACAGACAGACAGGCATGCGCATACAGACACACAGACACATAGACAGACAGGTATACAACTATCTAATATTAATATTTGTATTCAATGGGAAACTTGCTTGCTAGTCATGAGAGATGGAAATCATGCCAATTAGAGTCACAAGCTGGCAACACCTAAGACCTACTATCATTTGTTGCATTAGACATCGTGCTTCCTGCTGTGCTCGTTAGCTAGCTAGCAGATCCACTAACATAATATCGATCCGTTGGTAGAGCTTCATCCACGTAAACTGGTTTATCTTACTGATTGATTCAGCGATAGTATTGTGTATGTATATAATGTAAGCCAGTCGTGTGTGGTTTTACTACTTGGTTAGTAACCATAACTATTGCAATTGGATTTGATGTTAATTAGCATTCACAACTATTGAATTTGATTCTTTGTCAACATGACTGCAATCATGTAGGTAAACTAATAGGATGTGGCAAGGCAATAGTATGAAGTTGATTGCTTTGATTTTCACAAGTTCAATGTCGTTGTACACAGTAGATAGAGAGCTTAGTACGTAGCTGAGTTACGTATACATGCCTGTCTAGCTGTCTGTGGTGTCTTGTGTGTGTGTGTGTGTGTGTGTGTGTGTGTGTGTGTGTGTGTGTGTGTGTGTGTGTGTGTGTGTGTGTGTGTGTGTTGTATGTGAGTTTATCTCTAGATCTGTGTGTTTGTGTGCATGTAAACTGAAGTCATCAGTGCAATAATGACTACAAGCTTGTTCTCCTGTTTATTGGTGTCGTAAGACAATATTGTTGTTTTTGGAGCTTCAGTAATTGAGTGAGACTGCAAAGCTGTGTGTGTGTGTGTGTGTGTGTGTGTGTGTGTGTGTGTGTGTGTGTGTGTGTGTGTGTGTGTGTGTGTGTGTGTGTGTGTGTGTGTGTGTGTACATAGGCCTAGCTCCAAGATAAATGCCATGCATCTGCCAATTTGTTGATTGTTAGAGTGTGCCTGTTGCTTCCAAGAAACATATCAGCACTTGCTGCATGTACACTGCAAAGCATCACTGTACACTGCAAAGCATCACTTTAACTTAAAGTTAATTAATTACTACCCGAGGCGTGAAGAAAACGTTACAGTAGTGCAGACCGGTCACATGACTAAACAACTCGCTCCGCCTATGGCGTAACACGTGACCAAATAATTATAAAAATTGGAGTTTGTTAATTAACTATATTAATGGTATTGCTAATAAATGTATACAGTGCACTGTATATACATACAACCTCACTTCCTTCGGTAGAATAACATAGAGGCATGCAGTTATCCTACAAATACAAAATAGTGTGTCTTCATGTCTCTATGTGATTTGTAGATTTTCAGAATGTTAGTGCTGCAATGAGAACGAGCTCAGAAACGAACAGTTCGCATTGACCCTAGAGGTAGTCTCTGTAAGTGTGATAGGATGGCTCCTGCTGCAAAGTATCTGCACACACATGATTCAATGCACTCTGACATCTACAGCTCAAATGTATTCTAGTTGTACTCACTCGTTGTCACTGTCACTGTAGTAGACGCAGAAATGCTCTGTCTCGAGCCGCTCGAACTGCAAGAGAGAATAAATGGGACGGCCCTGCCCGGAAATCCGACCTTTCTCGGCATGCATCGAAGCCGTGCCGGCATTGGAGCATCGCGACGAGCTCTTGAACGACGAGTGAGCAATTGACACGTGCACGTCAACGCGGTGACGATAACGACGGCGCATAGCACGACGATGAGATACATGACCCTGACAATGCAAGATTCGCGTTAATTGCTAGCTAGAGTTTATCTATACAGCACAAATTGAGTAAACCGGTGGGTGATGGTATTCATTGTATGTAACGTAATTTTGAGAGAGAAAATTGAATTCCCAGATTTTGACTGAACAGTCATTCAATTGACTGGTCAATTACCCGACGCAGTCATTTCTAGAGGAAGAAGTTTCCTGCATAGCCACCTTATACACATGTATAGCGCTCTGAAACTAGCTTATTTGCCTGTGCTGTATATACAAGGTTTTAGCTAGGCAGAACGAGAGTAATTGCCTGAAACCTGCATGTGCAGGCATATTGGGTGCATGCATGGACTCGCATATGCTCCTACGCTACATACTCAAGCTCGTACACTGAGTTTCTGATTCTCAAGATGCTTAGTAGTTGCTTGTTACTCTGGTATTGTGTTGCTTCTTTCTCGAATTGCGTCTCTGTTTTACTAGGCGAGAGCTATCGGAGACAACGAAAGCTTGCATGGCTGCAGTGCTATGAATTAGAGAGTCTTCCGTTTATCTAGATAACTGCGTTGCTTACCGCATAAACACTACGGTCACGTTTTCTGCATGCTCTAGCTGTCGTGATTCGATTTCGGCGTAAGGATGCGATTCACTGTGAATACTTGGAAGCCATTGTCCTAGTGCGGAAGCAACATGCGTAATAGCTCTAGAAAGCCCTTGATTCAAGATGAACTCCAAGCAAATCAATCCCTGATGGATAGTGTACCTCATGCACATGGCTTTAGCTAAATGCACTAGGCGCAGAAAGAGACTGTTTTGGGTTTGAGTGTCTTAGGTCTGCAGTTGGCTAACTGTATCCAGCAACATGCATGGGACAAAGGCTTATCGAATAGCGGTTGCAGGACAATAAACTTAAGCAGCTTTCCAATTCTTGATGTTCCTATTACAAACGGCTTCTATAATCAATGACCATCTACCAACGGTATCGACACCTATAGTCCACAGCTATACCGTCACGCACAGTACAGAGCCACTCACCAAATGGGGAAAGAACATTCCGGGTTGTTTTCAGGACGACAGCATGACTTGGAGCAATGACAACAGACTGTAGCCTGAGAGTCGGAAGAGAGAGGACAACTCAGTCCCTGACCACACGTCTGACTAGCTTCCATCTCTACTACCAAAGTCATCATCCCTTCGAATTACAGAGTCGTTAATCATCTACATCTGTACATGCATGCAGAGTTGGTTAGCCTTACAAGCAGTGAGAGCTCGGATAACGTTCTTGCAGACTCCTCTGACGGTCAGCATCCTCGTAACTCGATCACACAGTCCAAACAGAACTGATGCATGCAATTGTGGTCCGATTGCTATATACTAACCATATAGCTAACTATCGATCACACAAATCTAAATCTAATGTCAGCTGAAAATTGACTCTGCTCTCTACAGCCACCGACTTGGAAGACCTTTGTACTTCAGTGTACATGTGTAGATCAGATTATCTCATCAAGAAGACAAACAAGAAATTTCCTTAATTCTTTACTACTTTGACTGCAGCCATGACAGTCCGTATCAGCTATTAGACACGGTTAGGTGACACGACCACCAGCTTGGTGACAATATTTTGTTGTCATAGCTGTAATGTTGCCATGATAACAGGTGTAATTAGACGTACTAAGTGAGATTGCAGAAAGTGTGTTTGCTTGTGAGCGAATCAAGCCTAAGATAACTTACTTCCTGGTGAAATCTTGTTGTGGATACATAATTACATTATTTTATATCCAAGATATACAAACAGTGATTAGATTAAAAGTATGGTGGCAATTGATCCAGTTCCGGGTACTTTGGTAGTTACCATATTTGGGTGTGAAACACGCCCTTCTTTTGCCCATTGCCAGTAGCCAGCCCCTTTCCGCCGCGGGCGAAATGGAACAACGCGGCTGAAAGGGTCTGGCTACGCGAGACTAGGTAGGTACTGTACAAGCTATGGGCTGCGTCGTACGTACTCTTATCTAAAAATTAGCAGTAAATAGTGTGTCTATAAGATGACACTCTTTTCTTAGCTTGCGCGTTGTGTCTTACCGGTTTGCAAATAGTAAATTAATTAATTAATTACCTGGATGCAGGTAAATTTGCATTGAGTTGCAGCAAGTCAAATTTTAGTTTGTTATGCAATTAGTAAATTTATTAATTCGACTGTGGCCTAGCAGTTTGACAGTACAGTGTACACACAAGCTAGCCAACTCGCATCTGTACAGTAATCACGTGATAAATAAGCTAACGCGCGTTATCTGTTGCACGTGTTGATGTGTCTGTCGTGTTTCTGCCTCTCTGTCTGTTGTGTATCTCTTTGTTTGTCTTCTCTACATTCGCTTGATCTTATCCGATCGATTGCAGTCAGTGACCGATTGCTGTTGATATGACGAAGATTGAGCAGTGAGACTGACGTGTCTGTGAACTGCTGTGCTCATGGAGATGATGAAGCGCTGAGTCATGATGTCACAAACGACACGGCTCGGCTTCTGATCCACAAAATGTTGTCATGCTGGTTTTTTGTGTAACATACGTGATATCCATGATGAAATGAGTTGACTGGTTTGTGTGATTAGTTAGTGAGGAAGCAGCAGTATTGACCAATGAAACACACACACACACACACACACACACACACACACACACACACACACACACACACACACACACACACACACACAACACACACACACACACACACACACACACACACACACACACACACACACACACACACACAAACACACGCACACACACACACACACACACACACACACACACACCAGAAAGTTTAGAAAATATAGAAAATTTTTTATGACCACTGTCTCGCAGCTAATTCCAATACAGAATATTCAGTAAATTTCTTTGCATTAACTTTTTGCAAAGTGCTACTTTCACTTTACCCTAAACATATAAACAAACTATAACTACAACTGAATTACTGTAATATTAATTAATTAAGCATATTGCAGTATCGACATACGGGTCTCTAACCCGACTCTGTAATAGATATCTACATGTATGTCAACTATCGTCTGTTGCGGTTGTGCGTGTACAGACTCGCCGCTGTGGCGTCGTAAAGAGAGCGGCGACATCATATGTAACCGCTGCTTTCTGGGAAGCGTGACAGCCGTCGACAAGAGCGAAACGAATGCCGTCGCTCAGTCTCGCTCGATTTCAAGACGAACGGTCGGTAAAGGCGACAAGGCAAGAGCTCGACATCTACATCAGGGCAATAGGTCACTGAACAAGTCCGAGGTATGTTGAGACTGTCTATAGTTAATTAACCAATATAGTTAATTAATTAATTCATTCATTTCTTGGTTAATATTAATTAGTAATATGTAATTTTGAAACCTAAAATTTACTTTAAAATTGACGGTCACGGTTGAAATGTTTATATCTGTTGCAAATATTGTATTTCTGTAGTAACCCAGAGCATCTCAAAGCTTGGGTTACTATTTGAGCATGCGTTATTATTTTTTAAAATCCTCCTTGACAGAGAATATACGAGTACTATGGTTATGCTTTCATTGTCAAATGTTCTGTCTGTACGTTATACTTCTGAGCAACAGCTTGAGTGGTACAGATGTCCTGGCTTCCAAACAGCCACCCACTTTTCTTCAATTGTGAACGACCTTCACAGCTGCCGTATTCCAAACGACTACGGTGACCAAGTGGCTTGCCTTGTAGCTCCAAGTACTGTGTTGTGCAGACAAAGTGTGCAGACATTCGTTCAGTGTGTTGCTGCTTATAGTGACTCATGGGTTATTATTTGAGCATGGGTTATGATTTTTCAATTATGGATATTATTTGAGCACGGGTTACTATTTGCAAAAATACGGAACAGCTACTTTCTTACCTCAGACTCCAGAAACACACCGCGACCAAGTCTTTGTATGACAGGCTGTCAGAAGTCTAGCAGAACAAAAGATAGATGGTAAGATCACAAAGAGGACATTGTAATTCTGAATACATAGTACATACTTATGGACTAGCAAAGACCACACAACACAGAGGAAAGAAAGGCGTGAAGAGATTTTATACTGTTAAGGGGCCGTCCATTATTTTCGTATCTTTTATAAATCCAGATTCGGGACGAATTGCTGTTGACCCACCCACCCACCGCAAATTCCGTCCCTAAATTGATATGACTGGACATATTATCATATTGACGACTGACAAGCAAGCAATTTTATAATAACTAATTAATTTATATAGTGAATGATCTCTACTAATACAATTTTTCAACTACATCTATATTTAATAATAGATATCTAGTTCAATGATATTAATTTATAGATGACTAGAGAACACAACCTCAGCCACTAGCAAGGACTTATAGTAGAGTTCAGACATTACTGTACGTAGGTCAGTCTCTCAAACTTGTTGCTTTCTCTTTCTTTCTCTGGAACATTTATGTGCAGTCTCATTCTTATGCCTTGTCAACTTGTAGTGCAACGCCACAGCCAGGGTAGTTGCAGAGATCTGTGTGGGTGGTCCATCAGACTGGTCAGCTCTCCACTTTTTGCCACCCTTATCATTGTTTGCCATGCTTATATAAGTCTTCGTAAACTGAGCAGCTGTGGTATGCTTGGCTTGCACCTAGTTTGGTGTAGCTTTGTCCCCAGACTCATGTGAGCCTGGCAGTGTTCTGTTCCCATATGACACTTTCAGCCTCCATAGCCTCGTCCCCAGACTCGCGTGAGCCTGGCAGTGTCTTGTTCCCGTATGACAAGGGAGGCTGATGACAAGGGAGGCTGAAAGAGTCGTACAGGAACTGGACACTGCCAAGCTCACGTGAGTCTAGGGACGAGGCTAGTTAGGTGAGGATAGGTTGTATGTGGTTTCAATTGGTATTGTAATAACAGCAGCTGTCTCATTATTTACTTCCTCCGCCAGGTCAACAGGAGCAGAGAATAGTCTGAAGGCGACAAGGATACGATGACATCATTGAATTTCATATTTTTAAGAATTTGGATTTAGGGCTGATTTAAAAATCCGGATTTATAAAAAAATACAAAAATTATGGATGACCCCTAAACTGGTGGTAGTTTGTATGTTTAGAAGTTTGAGAGAACTTGTCAACTTGGGGCATGTGTGTTACCATACAATGTCAAATGTAAATGGTCTATACATACTGTATGTACTACAGTGTTTCAGCTATGCTGCTTGAGCAAGGCGTGGCGCTGTGCCCTAATTTGGGGTGCTGGTCCCTTTTCACTGTCTGCACTCTATTATATGCAGCGTATACACACAGATCTTTTGAAGTTCCAATGTATTAATTGTATATGAGTAATAGAGTCTCCCAAAGAACAGATCCGGGCTAGCAAGATCCGGACTTCGACAGGAACCGCTACTGCGCATGTCACTGCAGCTGTCGCCGTCTGATTTTAATTAACCTTACAGGCCACACCCATCTGGGCTGGTGGCCCACATGCTTTGCAATGCCGCCACCGTGGCATTTTCAAATCCTAGCTGGAACACTGTACTTTATATACAGAGTTCTAGCCAGAAAGTTGTGACAGCCAGCAAACTTAGTATTGACCACACCCACTGGCTATACCCACTGCAGCCTATCATTTAATACATATTTTAATTTCTACCATTTCCTGTTATTGAAATATATTATATTTTCATCCAGACCGAAACAGTGATAGCGTTCCATGGTAATAGTCCTAAAATGAGTAAATGAGATCATACACCTGTCACACTAAATTTATGAAATTGACTTTCTATTTGCTACCACGTGAAGAGAAATATATCTGAAATGGCACAGTCTGTTGTTGACTCTGAGTGTTTACAATGATGTATACGTGACATCATGTGTGTTAACACAATTAACAATAGAGATCTAAAGAGCACTTTTGGAGACTGACCTTTCTATAGTTCCATTGGACAAGTCAACGCAAATGGAGATTAGATTACTAAAACTGCTAACAGTGGAGCATGGTACACACTCATTTGTCTACAGTTTCCTTTGGAAAGAAATACTCATATAACAACCATAATTTGAGCTCTACAGCCGGCATTGTGGGCTCTCTGGCTAGAACTATCATAAGTTAAGCCCTCCAGCTGGCATTGCCGGCTCTGGCTAGAACTATCATAAGTTAAGCCCTCCAGCTGGCATTGCCGGCTCTGGCTAGAACTCTCAGTCTGCTAGTATACGGTACATTATTCAATGCAAAGTCTGAGACGGTTTGTAAACAAAACTACACGAATGCAAAATCATAATAGTATTAGAAACCGCCAGTGTCAATAACATAGTTTGCTATATGCTTGATGGTGACTAAACAATTTCGACGTCAAGTTGTTTCTGTTGGCCATTAATGGTCTCATGTTTTATTGACTCAATGACATCAGAGTTCTAGCCAGAGTCGGCAATGCCAGCTGGAGGGCTTAACCTATGATTATTCTAGCCAGAGAGCTGGTAACGCCAGCTGTAGAGCTCAAATTATGGTTGTTGTATGAGTATTCCTTTCTAAAGAAGACTGTAGACAAAAGAGTGTGTATCACGCTCCATTGTTAGCAGTTTTAGTGATCTAATCTGTAGTTGCATTGATCTGTCCAATGGAAGTATAGCAAGGTCAGTCTCCAGGAGTGCTCTTTAGATCTTTATTGTTAATTGTATTAACGCACATGATGTCAGGTATACATCATTGTAAACATCCAGAGTCAACAACAGACTGTGCCATTTCAGATATGTTCCTCCTCACGTGGTAGCAAATAGAAAGTCAATTTCATAAATTTAGTGTGACGTGTGTATGATCTCATTTGCTCATTGTAGGACTATTACTATGGAACACTATCACTGTGTTCGGTCTGGATAGAAATGTAATATATTTTAACAACAGAAATGGTAGGAATTAGAATGATACGCTGCAGTGGGTATGGTCAGTGGGTGTGGTCAATACTGAGCTTGTGGCTGTTACAACTTTCTGGCTAGAACTGTGCACATATTTTATTGCTCATGCGGAATCCTTCCTAATATTTTTGTTCACTAGCCAATGAAGTCGCCCACGGCTCATGCTACCGTTCACACAAAACAAATCGTATTTCATAAGGTAATATGGCATGTCCTCTGAGATTCGTACTATTGTACCTAATTAGAGTGTACTACTTATTTAGGGTGTTCGATACCAAGTGGGTGATGTCGTGTCTGTATGGGGTGACGATGGTCTTGTATACTACTGCCAGCTACGAGGGTTTCTGCAGGATCAGTATGGACGGCTGTTTGGTGCTCTAACATGGCTACTACCGAAAACTCCTAACCCTCCAGCTTTCGATCCAAACAATTTCATAATGGGTTTGTTCATCTTTAGGGCAGACAGAGAAAAGTGTTGATGTTTTATGCATGCAGGTCCCGAGGATGACAATGCGGTGTCTTTGGATTATCTCGACTTTGTGGCTTTCTCACCGTTTAGTCGTAGTCGGAATCATAGTGCAGAGCTGTCGGGTGATCATGTGGATTTAGATAGTAGCGAGTTGTCACAAAGTGACAGCAGCATAGTAGATGTAAAACAGTTTGGAAAGTCACATTTGCATAGCAATTCGATGTCTTAGCGGTACAGTAGCACTCTGCAATATTGTATAGCTCAAATAATACTTCTCAAAATGACGTTGTTGCTTTAATTTGTTGTATTTTGTCTGGTTTTGTGCCCAGTGGCGTAGCTGGTCAGACGAGAAGAGGGGGTTCGTTCTGGCTGAGACATATAACTGTCTGACAGGTCCATAGGAAGCATTTCAAAAGTGGTTTGGCCTAACGCGCGCTAAAAGGACGTGGTCTGGGATGGTTTGCCAAAAACGCATAATTATTACTGATAGATAGTAACTAATGTATTGCACAACGGGTTCTTGAATAAATTACTCTTGCTTACCAACAATTACTGTAATACGTGTATGGCTACACAATGACCTCAGCCTAAGTAGCAATTAAGATGCTCTAGTTTTAATACTATTGTTCTAACTATAAATATATTAGTTATTTAATCACCTATATTTTCAACAGGAAGTTT
Source organism: Corticium candelabrum (assembly GCF_963422355.1). Taxonomy (NCBI): domain Eukaryota; kingdom Metazoa; phylum Porifera; class Homoscleromorpha; order Homosclerophorida; family Plakinidae; genus Corticium; species Corticium candelabrum. The sequence continues at coordinate 1,965,360 of NC_085104.1, forward strand.
TGGGCAATCATCGACTGTCGGAAGTACAGTTTTTGAAAGATGGTTTGGCCAATTAAAACCAGACCAACATGACCGGTTTTTATATGGACCTGAAATAGACCTCTGGTGAAGGTTCACTCTAGAAAAAGGGGTCCGGCCAGTCGGATCGGCTCCTATGACCCTGTAAACATTTGTTGGGAACTATGAGCTATCATGCCACTAGTAGTATGATTTGAGATAAATTACAGCAAAAGAACGACAGCTACTGGCAGAATAGAAATCTCGGATGTGGTTCACATAGAACACGTCCACAGTAATAACCACTGTAATAACCACTGTATAGGTCACATGCACCCAAGGACAGCCATGAGAGAACAGATCTGTGAGAGGAAGTTTGCTTGCAACCCAAACCCCCACCAAGTACAGACGCGCTTAGTGCTTGTATGTTTGCCTTCCTGCCTGCTCACCTTTTTGGTCATGCAGGTGTGACTGCTTTTGATTGGTAAAATTATTGCACACTTGATACTACCGGGATTGAAATGAATGAGCTTTGTTACGCTGCATGGTCTCATTTGAATGAGCAAATGACGTGATTTACACTGATACGTAGGATACCCATTTTATGTATTACCCTCTACAATGTCAACTATAACATAAAAGGCTAGATGTCACTACAATAAGTCACTGGCTTCACAATGAGTTACTTCATACATAAATAGCCAAATTTCTCTCTTTGTTATGCTCACATGCGGCATAAATACATGAAAGATTAACTTGTTCTGTCTCTGTATTGTATCATAATCAATACTGTGAGGTTTGGGTTGGTGCCAACTCTATATTCACACGTTGTGGTGATGTCGATGTGGTTGTCTCTGTATTGTCCACACACGGGAGTTTGTTACAGTACAAGTGATGGACCATGTTTTTCCAATGTACCACGTGCATTGTTGACAACAGAGGGCAGTAGAGCACACTGCTAGTAAGGATACCCACTTGGTTGATCATCTGACTGATTGTGATATAGTTGGTCAGAGGAGATGGTGTGATTCTTGCAGTCATTGTGATGATCAGGAAAGGAAATTGAAAGAAAAACTTGACACATGTGATAGTCATACTAAGCTTGAAAAACTTTGACCTTAGAAAATCCACTGCAATTTTCAATTTGATGTTTGGTGTTGTTATACCAGCCAGTTCTCTTTTTCTCCAATGACGAAACTTTTGAACAGCATGTCTTGCAATGTTTAGACTCTGGACGAGAACGCCGAGTATTGGAAATACAGCAACTGCTGTTATCTGTAGAAAATAGACGACTCGGTCAAACCGAGTAGCCAGTGCTGTCGTTCTAAACGAGCAGACTGTTTGATTGTTATCAATCAGTCGAAGCCCGTATGAGGCTACATTTTGTGGATGATGGTATAATGCAAAAATCATGTTCAGTAGGGATGTGAACGTTACCAAAAAGAACAGACGTTTGCCTGTCAGTTGCTTGAACTGGCCGTTGATGAGAGTGTCATGAATTTCGAAAACAATTGCAATAAGAGAACATGATGTCAAGCCATTGACGAATGTCACAGCCGTCAATGTCCAGCTGCAGCTGGTCGTCTTCTCCGTCATGTTGTTTGATTCAGGAAGAATCCAGCTTGACGTTGCTGCCAGTACGGAAGAAGCAAGGTCAGTGAGAGCTACCATCAGGAAGATGACCCTTTGAATATTATCATACCCTCTGACGACAGTTGTAACTAGTATGAGTGATGTTGATACACAAAAGATGCACGACAATCCCGAAAGAGTTGTTGTAGCAATTGGAATAATCCTTTCTTCTGAATTGATCTGTGGAGATGAAGATGCTCCATCGAACTCATACATGTAGTTTCCTGACATGAGGGTTGTGAGTGAGGATGGTCAAGTGCTCACGGATAGAACCATAAATCGTAGTGATTTTTATCCAGGCGTGTCTGGCTTTTCAAATATATTCAGATTCCACTATTATCATTCCCACCTGCGCAAGATGTTAGGTCACCTGCAAAAGCACTTGTCTGCCGTCAGATGTGGAGACGGATGGAGTTTACATAATCTTGGACTCAGAGGTCGCAGCATTACGGATCCACGCAATTGCATGCTGTTAATTAGAGAAAATTGTCTAGAATGTTGTTAGACCACAGAATTACAAGGACCAGATTACGACACTGCAATACTAATCAGTGCGGCTTAGCAATCAATTTTCCAGTGGATGACGTCATTTCTTGTTTAGAGCGCTCTAATAGTCTTCTGTGACGGCGTACACATGCATAGTACAGTATACCGAGAGGATTGCCTGACACTCATGCAAGTCTATAGAAATTTGACTTCACTTTCTCTCACTCTCTCACCTCTTCTCCCCCTCTCCCTCTCCCTCTCTCTCTTCCTCCCTCCCTCTCTCTCTTCCTCCCTCCCTCTCTCTCTCCCTCCCTTCCTCCCTCTCTTCCTCCCTTTCTCTCTGTCTCTCTGTGCTAACGAAACTAGAGTCGGATAAAATTCTGAGCGTATATGTACTTCGATCTACATTGTATTTTCTCAGTTTTTGTGTATTGAGACCTGGGAAGTCTATACATAGGTTTGGCCTTCTAGGCAATAGGCAAGGACTCATAAATGTTGTACCCGGGCAGCTGGCCTCCCTAACTTTGAAGGTCCAGCGATGGCACCGGCACTGATTGCATGGGTGCATAGGCGCAGAAAGTTTTTGAAGTTTGGAGGCTCAAGTAATGCAGCGAGACAGGCAAACTTCAAGGAGCCTGGCCTCCTGGCTCACGGTTTCTACGCTTGGATGAGCAAAGTGTCCTCGTTGACACCTACACCAGCTGCATAGAATCATTCTGGCGTCACCGATCTCCGTTTAGCTAACGAGCTGTTATGTCTTATTGCTACCGCGGTGTGCGAACTATTACACCTTCGATGGACTCTCATTTTGCGTCAAGACAGAAACATTTCTCACACATGACGCATGCCAATACAGAGAAAACCACGTCAGAAGCAGTAACACGTTTAGGAGCACACTGCGTGCATTTGTGACATTTTCAAAACGACGCTCTTGAAAGACTCTCTACCACGTCTTGGTATCGGAACAAGACCGACAACGTAGCTCATCAGTTCAACGGCCCAATGAACAACAGATCCTCTCTCTACTCTATCGGCGTCGACACCAATGACGTCTACAATACATTCGATGGCGAAATCGGTCTGAGTTGGGGTCAGGTAATGTTGCTTGTGATCTGTGGAGCTTCGGTTGCCGTTTGCGGTGTCGTCGTCTACGCGCAGCTACGCTGGTGGAGGAGACTACGCGATTTGAGCAACCTGGTCGTGTTTATCTCGGTCGTCGCCGACTTGATGAACGCTCTCGTGCATCTGGCATTCATGTGGATCGTCGGTCACCAGGTGGAGGATACAAAGTACAACCAAGTGGTCTGTCACTTCGCTTGGGTGGTTATCTTCTCCGGGTACGGCTGGTCCTCCTGGTCCGGTCTCTTCATTGCTCGTCAACGGTACGACGCCATTACGCGACCGTTTCATCCGCTGCTGACGGTGCGAAGAACGTGCGTCGCTGCAGTCGCGATCTGCGTCGGATGTATTGTCGTCGCCGTCGTGCCTTCGACGGGAGTCGTCAACAAGCCCGGTCTCTTCCATCTTGGCAACAATCATACGGGGTTTTGCCTTCTCTATTTTGACAACGACGTCGGAGCGGAACAGATAGCGTGCCTCATTTTACAATTCGTTATACTGTCGTTTGCACCGTTGTTTCTTGCCGGATTCTTTTTCGTTCGTCTCGTCGCTCACGCTCGAAAGATGCTCGACCCGCTCCACGCATTTCCTCTCGGAATGCAAGCCGCGCAGCGGCAGCAGACGGTGAAGCTGATTCGATCGAGAGGATTTCGGTGTATCTTGGCGATCGTGATGTCGGACATGCTGCTGGTTATTCCTTTTCACGTCGCGGAAGTGACGAAGATGTCGACGGGTTATCCGAGACGGACCGGAATGCGCGTTATGGGTCTGCTGTACAGCGCAAACGTCGTCACTCACTCCATCGTTTACGTCGTCTGGTTGAAATTGCTGCGCTTGCAGCTTCGACGCATTTTCTGTTGCCAGGACGCTGCGAGGGATCTGCCGGACTGGGTGACGCACATACAGACCAGAAACAAAGAAAAGACGAAGGAAGGCACGCACAACACAAAGATTTGAGTTTCTTATATTTTAGAATTATTTTAGAAATATATTATTATAAGGGGTATATACGAAAGGGCGCGTTTCTAGGTTTGCCTTCCTTCTAAATTTTCTTGATCTCGACATGCTGTAAACAGTTTGCGGTAGTAAGACGAGCACAACCGCGGAGGTGCACACTGCGCCATATTCACCAGAAAACACATGGATGCCGCACCACCGTGATACAATAGCCTAAATCTAGACGCCACAACTTGGCGAGATTGTTAGGCGAAACGACAAGCGTGCATGAGTGTTACTAATTAGAGGCATAGGAAGTTTTCGGGGCAAAACATTGCAACATGCATACATGCATTATTAACCTTAGGCGCATGCGCTAGGGTTACGGTAGTCGTTTTACCGAAAATGGCGACCGAGCGACCGACTCTACGGAAACGACCATCTAGACAACTTTGGGATGCATATCGCTAGGCATGGCATTGCAATTTGTAAGAAGGAAAGCCTATAATTATAACAGACTGTCAGTGCCTATATATATAATTAAAAATTAAAAAAATTTAAAAATTTAAAAATTTAAAAAAATTAAAAATTAAAAATATATAGGGTTAGGGTGAGAGTTAAAGTTAGAGTTTAGGTTAGTTTGTATTGCGTGCTAGGAATGTCAGCTCTATTTTGCGCATGCACAAACAACCGCGGTATGGTGACAATCTCAGTACGCGACAATCGGCACAGTCACGAGACGTCATGTGCAAAACTAATTAATTAGTTAAATTTTGAATATCTTCTATTTGAAGTTAAAACTGATTGAAACGTTTGCTGTATTGTTTAAAAAGTAGCCTGTTAATTAAGTAATAAGCAAGTGAACTTGTCAGGTCTAGAGTTTGTTTTCCAACGGCAGGACAGACTGATACCACATCTATGGACGACATCGGAGGTGAAACTCACGGAAACAAGACTCTCTGTACATGTGCAATACGATGTCTATTGGTGTCTGTATAGATACACAGTTGATTCAGTATAATATTTAACATATATTAATATTATAATATACCGTATTCTAGCTATATCTAGACAATATTTAACATACATAAAACATAATAATTCATGTAACGATAAATACTATAACTTGTTAATTTTTATTTTCACTAAGTTGTTCAATTAATTAATGCTTTTAGCTCTTACATTTCTTGTAGAATTAGAGTGTTGTTGTTTACTGTTATGGAACAGCGTGAGACTGAACCCAGTTGAGATGGAATTCTTTTGCCAAACAAAAATTGTAATTAGGATAATAATATAAATATTGATAATTTGTAACCATAACTCACTGGCTGGAAGGACCGCGGTTGCGGCGCCAGAAGCAGCCACGACCGCGACCACGGCCACGGTTTTTAAGATCTGCGGGCCCGGGGTCAGGTTGAGTTAGCTTTGTTGTTTTCTTCCATTTGCAACGGCATGATTCAGTTTTTCTCTTTTTCTGCTTTTAGACCACATTTACAGTCAACCTACCACTAGAAAGTCGCGAGATGAATGAAATGAAATGACTCAATCGGTGTATTTGGCTGACAGTCACACCTTGTACACTGAAATGCACTGATTGGCGCCTAAATCTTCGCAAGCCTACTGTATGAACGAGAAATGCCAGAAATACTATTAATTATAATTGTTGGTAAATTAGAAACATTATTTTTTAGTTATGCGAATAATTTCCAAGCCGTAGCCGTCAATTTGAAGACAGTCGACAGTCAATAGTAAGCACGTGACCATAATTTGTGAGCGCTTTCGGTCTGGAACTTCGAGGCGGTCACGTGTTACTGGTGCAATGGCACAGGAGTCTGGACAGCTAGGTAAGCCGTGTAAGTATCATTCTAGATCTTGAATGATACTGACACGGCGCTGTAGCATGCAACAGCAGCGGAGTTTGGCCATCTAGAGGCGGGATCGTAGTTGTAACGATCTGTCTCGATCGAACACGCTGATTGCGGAGAGCTAGCTAGGGAAAGCATTTGCCGTGAGAAAGCATGGGAAGGTTTGAATGGATACTTCAGATGAGCAGAAAGTGAATAACAGTCAACTCGAAGCTTTCTTTTCGGCTAGAGACTTGGTATGTGGTATACCTACACGTATAGTATGAAAGATGTATTACTAGATCAGACTCTACTGCTAGTTAAAGTCTACTTGAAATACTACAATGGTATCATGTCCTTTGCAGTTTTTCATTCTGTTTGAAGCTTCCTCCACTGTTGTCTAGAAGACCACTCGTTCACAGCCCTACACATGCCCACAACGTGTCTTACCGGATTCTCATTGCCGTGTAAACATGTCAAAGCCGGTAGTGCTTGTTCTCGGCAGCAACGGTCTGGTCGGAAAGGCGACACTCACAGTGAAGGGTCTGAGTGAATCGTACCGGACAGACTCGACATCAAGTCCGCAACACGTGACCCCGACAAACTGACCGAACTGCGAGATCTGAATGGAGTCGAAGTGATAGCCACCGACATGGCTGCACCCGATCTCTCCTCGAGGATCAAATCAACGGGGGCTACGACCGTCTAGTATGGCGTGTAATCATGCCGGGTGCTGCGAATCGTGTCGAGTTGGCGACCAATGCAGCGAGTGCGAGCAAAGAGGCGGGCGTCGAGCATCTGGTGCTTGTGTCAGTGTTGTCGGTTGAAGCGCCGGAGACGTTGTACGGAGGTCAGTTCGCAAAAATCGAGAGTCACGTGAAAGAGTTGGGGCTGCCGTACACGTTTCTTCGCCTGCCTTTCTTTTTTTGAGAACAACTGGGCGAATGTGGATACCATCAAGGAGCAGTTGACAGGTAGGTTGTGCATGTATAGGTGTGTTTGAATATTTAGAGTCAATTAACTAATTATAAACTAAGAATTAATTTAGAGTTAATTAATTAACTAATGGCGGTATCGTTGAACAGCGTTGTTTTGAAAAAAATGCGTTCTAATTTATTTTCTTTAAAAGGTTTAATATACACTGTAATTTGTAAATATGTTAATTGATCTGAAAGCAATTCGATGTGTATTGTCAGTAAGGTAGATACAGTTGTATATTTTAGGGCAGCTTGTAGAGACAGCGACTTGTTGTATTTTCACGTCTTTCCTTGCGTTCTCACAGTTCCATGTAAGAAAATGCATTGTTCTGTCATGCTATAATTGGTGCCCCGCCTTAACTGATCTAGGAACCCATTATGGGTGCCACAACTTGTGGCTGCCATAGCTGGTTCCCCAAACCAGTTGTGGTTGCATGCCATTGTTGGTCCGGTATTGCCATAAGCGGTCCGGACCCGGACCCTAACTTTGAGCCTAGCCCCGGACCAGTCATCGCTAGGACCAGTTGTCGTGTGACACTTCTGTTTGTCTCTGTTTTCAGACAAGGAGTTTGGCTAGATACCTTTGCTGATATCTTTTCATGCTATCTTAGAGAGTCTAATGATTGCTAGACAATGGCCTACACAGGGCCAGCGGAGCATGTACTCCAGATGTTGGGTGGGCCAGGTCTTGTGTGGCCAAGCTCCGTCCACAGTGAACGTAAAATAGTTAATTTATTTAATCACTTGAACCAATATTTTGAAGTTTTTGCCAAAAGCTCGTTGGCATTGGCGTAGATGCAGAAGTCTCATTTTCAAAACTTGGGTAGGCCATGGCCTACCTGGCCCACCTGGCCCACCCTGCTCTGCCTACCCTGCTACACAGTATTCTAGAGAATTTTGATGGTTGTAACAGATTCACATGTACATGTAATATGTCTGATTGCATAATCATTGTGGATATAAAGTTACGCACATAAACATTTGTGTGACAATGTCTCTGCTGCTAATCACGTCCCTATTAACAACATTTTTGTGTAGTGTATGGACCAGTACATCCTGATGCTGCCTTGCAGCCATTGCTGTCAGTGACATAGAAAGGCATCTGCTGCTATTTTGGCTAATCCTGGCCTCTATGTGAACAAAACCCTCACTATTGCCACAAAAATTCATACTCACAACGACCTGGTGAAAGCTTTCAGTGAGTCACTTGGGAGAGAAATCAAATATGTGCAACTCCCGTATGATGTTGTTAAGATGGACAAGGGAGTACCAGAGAGGCAGATCGATGGAGCAATAGACTTGTACGAGGTGGTTAATGCTGACTTACCAATCTTCAGTAATCCAGAAAGAGCCGTTCACTTCAAAAGTATTACTGGATCTGATCCACTTACCGTGCAACAGTGGGTCGAAACTGTAGCCAATGGATTTAACTAGTATACGAATTTACTGACAAGATTAATTTGGTTGAAGAATTTGGACTGAGTATGTTGCAATTTCAAAGCTTTGTGTGGTGGGTCAGGTTTATGCAATCAGTGTGTGTTATAAATATTTACATGAGTCAGATGTTTAGACTCAGGCAATCCCACCCCACCATTATCATTCCCTGACTCTTGACTCTCTTTCCTCTTAGAGCCAAGAGTCACAAGAGTAAATGCTGGTGACCACTTTGGAACCTTTTGTAGTCTATGTAGATGTCTAAAATTCTAAACTTTCTAATCAATACGGATTGGTATATATTAGTAATATACAACACACGTTACACTTGAAAACGATCTGGTCCAACAAGAATCACTCATCAGAGACCTGTAAAATATGATTCCCAGTATTTCAAAGGGCTAATTAATTAAGCAGCAGCGTACAATATGATCATAATATGATTGTTATCTGTATACGTATGTACAAACACCCTTCAATTAGGTTACACACAAGATATTCAATCGGTACCTCCTCTATCTGATGTGTGTTGTATTCCACTGTCTGTAGAATCTGTACTGGTATGGTGGTCTGCATTATTTATGTGACCGTTGCCCTGAACATTGTCAGTACCTCGAGACACTTCAACTTGCTGGCTGACGAAATGACCTGCTGGAGCAACATCAGAAGGAGAAACAGGTACAATAGATCCCAAACCAGAGTCTGAAGACGATCGGCCAGAAGTGTTAGTGCTATGCTGAGTTGTCGTTCTTTTCACTCTTGTCTGAGTAGCTGTGAAAGACACACGAGTGGACTGATAATGAAATTCTGTTTTTGTGATGTCTTCCTCTTGCCTCTTGTAACTACAATACTCTGTGCGTGGATCATCAGAACCATCACCTGTACCAGAGGCAGCAGGAGCCAGGTATACTAACTGGTCACTAGTCACGTGACCAGGAGTTTGTGATGGATAGCGTTGTTGATTGTGTTGATAAGATGGTGAACCAGTGATATTTGAAGATGAACCACGTGTCTGATCTGGATGGGGCGTCTGGGGCCCAGTTTCAGGGCCGGATTAGGATAGAAACGGGCCCTCACGTCGTCCAGCATCTTGTTGCTCATAGTCTCTACAGTCCTCATTTCTCTCCTGCACTGATTCCAAGCGGCACAATCTTTGAAGTATTTCAGTAAGACTTACACTATGAATATCAGATCTGACGCGATTTTCCAGTGCCACATCTAGTGCTGTTTGAGCCAATGTGTGTTGTGGGTCGTTTTTAAGATCCTCGACTTGTGACTGCAGTTCCCCTACACTCCGACCAAGCAATTCGATCAATTTCTCCAATTTATCGATGTACGTTTGCAATCCTTCCTGTTTCCTCTTCAGCTCGTCGATTTCTTTCCTGTACGCTATTTCGTTGTTGTCTTTCTCTATGAGCTGTGTCTTCAGTTCAGCGACTTCTCTTTTCGCTGCTAGCAGTTGTTTTTGAAGATGTTTTGCCACTTTTCTGATGTCTTCGTCGCTGACTTTGTACAGCTCCTCATCTAGTTCCTCTTCAGATAACGTCTCAAACGATTGTATTAAGAGCTGTTGGAGTGGCTGTGCCGGGTTGCTAGCCTCCGCCATTTGCAATTTCTCCTCTGCTACTGTACAAAAACGACAAAAACGGTTTGAGCATGCGCATTTATGTACGTCCTGTGTTGACAGTCACAGAGCCATTTAGTCAAATTAATTTAGTATTTATTTAATAATTTTTATTTAATTTATTTTATTTTATTTATAATAATTTAAATTTATTATATATATATATATATATATATATATATATATATATATATATATATATATATATTTGTATATTATATTAAAAATAATTTTTTAAAAAGCCGGTTAATACTGAATGACTTTCAGTGGAGGTACATGTACGGAAGAGTACTGCGTGTATACGTTGTTCAAACTGCACATTGTGAATGACTTCCTGAATTCTGATCATAGCAAGGGACTTCTGGTGTTCATCTAATTTAATTAATATCAATATTAATTTTTAATATTGATACATGTATAGTAAAAATATATCAATATAATCTAAATGTTGATAAATAAACATTTATTTTGTTTAATTAAAAATTAATTTAATTAAACCTAATTAAATTTAATCTAAATTTAATACAACCAAACTAATTAATACCAAAATTAGTTTAGCAATTGAAGAACAAAACATATTGGCGGATTTTATTTTGGCGGTCAGACATCGTTGTTTGATAAATAAATATATGTCTTACCGTAAGTGGTCATGGAGGAGTTTGTGATTGACAGTTGTGTTCGTAGTTTGACTCACGTTTCCCTACCTTACTGGTCTCCAACTACTCCATGCCTACTAGGTAGTGATGATCTACTGTGTCAGTGAAAAGAACGGGACTCGCGTGAACGTGACAGTCCAACTTCATCCATAGCCTCACGGTCTCATTCATAGGCACAACAGACGGTAAGCAGGGATTACCTACCATCTTCTGGCCTCATCCGCGCGACGTACCACCACATGTACGTCGCCATATGATGTCTGATCCACGTGGGTGATGACGTCACATATCCCAGTGATCAATTTAATGGCGAATTTTATATTGGCGGTCACTGAAACATCCGCCAATCCGCCAAAATAAATTCCCTGTCAATATTTCATCTTATTGCCGAGCATAGCGAGGCTTCTAATCTGGATCGCACAACAGAAAAGGGCGTGGTCCTATAGGGCAGCTCTTGGTCTAGATATCTGTGCGTACACACGAACCTCAAATTTCTCCTTCACGTTTCATTATAGGACCTACCTAGTAAAAACATTTCTGTGTCCGACTACAGATCAGTGTAGGAACGATTCGTACAAGTGACCAAACGGTGACGAAAGAGCCTCATGAAGTTCCGTCTCCCGATCCTTTTGTATTGTAGCTAGGGATTGTGTGTACTTGACAACCAAGAAACACTTTCGGGAGTTGAATGCCACCTACAGTCAACTATTCACATGTTCCGTACTACAGTATTATCAATCCATACTGCACTGTGCTGTATCTATATAGAACACTGTAGATAGTCAATGTTTGCCAAGCTCATTTTATATGTCAATAAATATACCATATCACTGTCGTTACAACAGAACTGAGTGCATACTTAGACTGTACATTTCAATTGTCTTGATCACGATCGCGAAACGACGACTATTTATACCTACCAAGCTTAGCTAAGCGTAATCTAAATTACTACAAAGTTTGCATAGTTCCATGACAACAAATACGTATTATCTAGCTAGGGCGCGCCGTTTCAGTAGACGGTCAGAAAACTCCCTTGCAACGTGAGCTAGTCACCAACGCGAGGCGTCTACGGATACTGTACAGTACAACTAGTACAATACAGTATACAATTGTGGTACTAGATGCACAGTATACAATCTGTACGGTAGGTCAAGCGTTGCAAAATTAGATTTTTGCGTGAATATGTTCAATTTTGGCAAAATATATGTGATCATTTGCAGAATGTATTCAATCTTCATGCTAGATGTGATGTGCTGTTTGAAATCTAGGCATTTCTTTGTCATTTTTGTGCATTGCGAATATGACATTTATGCTATTTTGTACGCGTAGATGCAATGTGACTGTGAGATTTACGTGCGATTCTCAAATTTTCATGCGATGTCTGTGTCAAATCTATGCCAAATCTATGCGATCGTCACACGCCTCTATGCGATACGCATGCTAGATAGGCGATAATCACACGCCTCTAGGAGATGCGCATGCCACAATATATGCGATCATCACACACTTCTAGGCGATGTGCGTGTCAAGTCTAGCTCGATGCGATGCGCGTGCCAAATATATTTGATCCTCAGACGCCTCTATGCGATGCGCGTCTGTCAAATGTATTCGATCCTCAAACGTCTCTACGCGGATGCGCATGCATGTCAAATCTAGGCGATCCTCATCTCTGTCTATGCGATACGAAAGTCGCTCCGTCTCTTTGGCTAGAAAGCGGGATGTGTGGTTTTGGCAACGTGGTTCTGTTCGCTTCACAACGGTGTGTGTGTGTGTGTGTGTGTGTGTGTGTGTGTGTGTGTGTGTGTGTGTGTGTGTGTGTGTGTCTGTTTGTGTTTGTGTTTGTGTGTGTGTGTGTGTGTGTGTGTGTGTGTGTGTGTGTGTGTGTGTGTCTGTGTGTGTCTGTGTGTGTCTGTGTGTGTCTGTTTGTGTGTCTGGGTGTGTCTGTTTGTGTTTGTGTTTGTGTGTGTGTGTGTGTGTGTGTGTGTGTGTGTGTGTGTGTGTGTGTGTGTGTGTTGCGCAAGCTCGCGCGGTCACCTCTTCAAGGGGAGTGTTTTACGACACAGTTGCAAATGAACTGCTCTCTGATATGCGAGTCATTTAACATTCTCCCCGTCCCATTGATGATTGGAAGCAACTGCTGGGACACCAATTCGCTTGCCTTCACAGCGAACAAACCTTAATCAAAAGAACAACTACAATTGTAGTTAGCTAGCAAATATGCATATAGAGTACATGTATCATGCAGTATAGCGACATCAAACCTCAGATTGGAAGTTTCTAGCCTGCCAAAGTTGCTGTCTGCACTCTTCATAATATCGATAACTTTCTTTTCGATATTGTCCTTGCTGTCTGGGCTAGAAAAGGTAAACTGTCCGTCAACGAAGATGGACTCGCTTGACTTCGTAAACGTTTCCTCTCCGGATTCGAATGCCCGCACAACAACCACTCTCTTCACGTAGCTTGCTGGCTTCTTGTCTTATTTTGTGCCTTTTCGCGGTATGTTGAGGTTGATGTGCGTCTGCTGTATCGGCCACTTCGGCTTGGAACAGGTTGCTTGAGGTCAAAAAATGTAGACACTGAAGAAGTTTTTTTTTGTAAGATTAGAATACTCTAGACAGTTCTGCGGCCACGTCAGAAGTAACCCTGTCTAAGCTTGATCTTGCTGTAGACAGTCGTTCGGCAGTAGTGTCTAGGCAACTATTTCATTCAACGAAAACATTGCAATTACTTTCGCTTTAGTGCATCGCGGGTCGAACACATGCGTTCGAGTGCGTTGCAATTCTATGTCCAACTTCTGATGGCTTTTTTTGAGCAACATGGAATCCGAAACATGCGTATAAGGCATATTATCTTGTACGCAATTATCTCAATCGGTCAACCATGCATTTATTCAAATCAGTCAATCAATTATCTGACTCTGCTAATTAACTAATCCGGTCTTCGCTTCTTCTGTCTTAATTATTTACGCTGGACTGCATGGTGTCATTACTATGACAACGGTAACACTGGCAAACCGCATGTAAATTTATGCGATTTTGTTGTGAAGATATTGGATTTTGTTGTGAATATGCGCGATTTTGTTGTGAATATATTCAACTTGGTTGTGAATATATGCGATTTTGTTGTGAATATATGCGATTTGGTTGTGAACATATGCGATTCTGTTGCCATTCTGTTGTGAATTTATGCGATTCTGTTGCGACTCCATTGTGAATACATACGATTATTTTGTTGTAAATATATGCTATTTGGTTGTGAATATATGCGATTTGGTTGTGAATATATGCGATTCTGTTGCCATTCTGTTGTGATATATGCGATTCTGTTGTGAATATATATGCGATTTGGTTGTGAATATATGTGATTTGGTTGTGAATATATGCGATTTTGTTGTGAATATATGCGATTCTGTTGCCATTCTGTTGTGAATATATGCCATTCTGTTTTGGATATATGCAATCATATTGTGAATCTATACGCGATTCAACCACAGCTAAGATTGTTCTTTCGCATCTATATTGAGCGCGGATTCAACAATCGGCGTGCCATATACGTCACCAAACTATACGTCACCAAACTTTCTCGCGCTAGTCTTGTGAATCAATCTTGCAAGAGTTTTGTTTTCGCTTTTTGACTTAATTGATCTACCGAAGTTTTTAATGTAATTTTCGAGAATTTCTTGTGTTCTTTCTGTACGTGCATCTAAATATATAATTCAAAAGACCAAAAAGACCAGGCGACGAGTTTGTGACGTCATTGGTCCCATTTTGGTGTATTACGCACCCTCCACTTCTGAAGCCAGACTCCGGTCCTGTTTTTGCTTACTCATGATGATATCCGGACCCCGGACCCCGGACCCACTCGTGAACATCTTCCTACGCCACTGAAATGGTCTAGGCTAGTCAGCCTGGTAATGATGACGCTTCTAGGGTAAATTTGATAACGCGGTTACTAGGATGACTCAGATGGCTACTCGTGATTAGAGTGAGCGGCTTTGACCGGAATCTAATTAGCCTCGTCCAGTACAAATACAGCAACTCGGTCTGCCACCTTTCACTCGTACAGTCGTACACACCGTTCCTCGCCTCCTCATTGCTGTGGAATCATGTCAAAACCAGTTGTTCTCGTTCTCGGCACTAACGGCTACGTCGGAAAAGCGACAGTGAAGAGTCTGAGTGAAACCTACGCCGACAAAGTCGTCATCAAAGCCGCATCGCGTGACCCCACCAAACTCGGCGAACTGCGCGATCTGAAGGGAGTCGAGCTGGTCGCGCTCGATATGTCGGCGCCCGACGCCGCTTCCCACATCAAAGCGACCGGCGCCGCGACGGTCTACGTCGTCACTCCGAGAGCGAAAAATCGTGCAGCCATTGCGATCAATGCAGCCAATGCGAGCAAACAGGCGAATGTCGGGCATCTCGTGGTGGTGTCGGTCTTCGTGGCTGACTTGAAGGATACCGTGTACGGACGTCAGTTTACGGAAATAGAGAGTCACGTGAAGAACCTAGGATTGCCGTACACGATTATTCGGCTGCCATTCTTCTTCGAGAATTTCTGGGCGGATGTTCAAACCATCAAAAAGCAATCCACAGGTATGTACCCTGTTCTAAAACCGAGAACTCTAATTTTGCAAAATTGAAATTTTACTTGTTTGACAGGAGCGCGCGCACCAATTTTGGCTGGTGGGCGTGGCTTTACATTAGATTCAACTTTACATTTTATAAACTTATCTAAACATTTAAACTTTGTTGTAATACTTCTTGTTACATACGTATACTTGAAGTCTGTTCCGCATGCATGTGACTGTGAGGAATTCTCGTTGTATTAGATGTACATTTCTGTACATTAAAATCTGATACATTTAAAATAAAATGCGAGCACGGATTTTTGAGCATAGTACACCTGTCAAACAAGTTTTCTTGTGGGTCAGTACATGAGTAATTGGGCACGTCAGTCGACTACTATATCTTTAGCCCGGATATCCGGGCCTCGGGTAATTCGATTGGAGTCATTCTAATATTACGTTTCAATCTTAAATTTTAAAATTTAAGTTTAAAATTTTTACATCTTCAATTTTAATTTTTATGTTTTTATTTTTAATTTTTAAGTTTTTATTTTTAATTTTTAAACTTTAATTTTAAAATTGTATTTTCTTATTTTCGATTTCTAAGTTTTGCGCTCTAGGGTTTGATTTTGAACGTATAAGGGCCTAATATTTGTTTACGTGTGAAAGTAGTATTTTGACATCTTTTCTAGTGTTCTACAAAAATATGAATTTTAAATTACGTAATTACAGTTAAACTGTGGATATGTCTATAAAGTTGAGAACACATGCATTTGTGTTGATTGTGGTATGTACATTACTATTGCTATCTTAATCCTTTTATTGAAATTTGGTGTGTAGTGTATGGTGCAATAAATCCTGATGCTGGTATTTCACCCATTGCTGCCAGTGATATAGGAAAGGCGTCTGCTGCTGTTTTAGCTAATCCTGGCCTCTACGCGAACAAGACCTTGAAACCTGCTGCTAAAGCTTTCACTTACAGTGAGGCGATGAAAGCTTTTAGTGAGTCACTTGGGAGAGAAATCAAATATGTGCAAATCCCGTATGAGGCTGTTAAGAAGGGAGTTAAGGACATGGGAATAGAAGATTGGCAGGCTGACGGAATGATTGAAGTGATGAAGAGCATCAACTCGGGTTCACCAGTCAATAATGATCCAGAAGGTGTAACTCACTTCAAAAGTATCACTGGATCTGATCCGATTCCTGTCCAGCAGTGGGTAGCAGCTGCAGCTGGCGGATTCAAGTAAACTACAGGAATTTACTGGAAAAAAAGATTGATGCTGCTAGTGTTCAGCATTCTAGTTGATTTTAGAAGAGTGTTTGTGTTATGAAAACAGTTCAAGAATGTGTTTGCAATTAATTCATGCAAATAAGTCAAAATGTCTATACTCAGTGACTGTTACCTTCACTATTGCTCTCAGATTTTTTCCTTGCCTACCTTAGATAATAAAGTGTGCATATGCACTTCAATTACTAGATAAGTACGGCAAGAATGAATAGAGAAGCACATTACAGTGCTAAACCCTCGGTAGGTGAATGTAATCACATATCTCGTCACGTGATAATGTTTTGCATACTGAGGTTTTAGCCCAACCCACTCGTCTCAGCTAAGGTTTCCAATGCATTTCGTTTAGCTAAACAAAGGAGCGCAAAGCGTGTACCGTCCCCAGACTTGCGTAGTTACAGGTCAGTCGCGTCGTCCGACAGACAGACGTGCTGTCATGGACAATACACGTTCTCTTTCGCAAATTCCCGTGGAGCGCCAAATTTCGTCATTAGTGATTTTTGCACCAATATCGCGGCCGCTCAGCCACGCACACCGAAAATTCAAGCAGCAGCTCGGGCGCCGGAAGCAAACGAACACTGGTACGGCCTAACGCGCGCTAAATGACGTGCTACTCACGTGATTCGATAAACTCGTAGGTTTGAATTGTCGTGACATCTGTCATGACTGGTCAACACAGTCAAGACGTGACAAGACAAGACCTTTCAAGCATTAACTAGAACATCAAGAATCACACACTGCAGGCTTATTTACGATAGATATTCAATACCATGGCTACAACAGGACAATGAAACTACATGCCTGTGTTTTGGCCAAACAAACATCACAACATTCATCAACCATGATAGAATAGAACTGAACACTGTGTAGGCTGCCTGAGATTTCCCTCAGAACCTGTAGCGCCATTATTTGTAGAACTTCATTTTGAATTTGGTGACTAGTGTATTTTCTCCTTTCCTGGACAGCCATGTTTCAAGATCACCATCATCTTCACAACGAAGTTTGTACAACTGCATCCTCTAATTGGAAAGGCTTGCCTTGCCAGGAACCTCAGATTTGACAATATCTTCAAAAAGTACTTTCGATTTTCTTTTTCTGAAGAATGTAAGCTCGAAAGAGTTTCTCCAAACATTCTTTGTTGTGGCAGGCAAGGTTATCATCATTTGTACTGCTTCCTTGTGACACCTGCTTGTGGCATGCTTTCGGAAACCGACAGTGGCATCCTTTCAATTCGAAAACCCTCTGGACACAAAAGTAGCATCCATAGACCCCGCCATCTTTTGTGGATCGCAAGCGCTCTGACACACGTGTGGCAGTACACGACATCCTCTTCTTCATTGTAGTGCAACCAAGGCCACGACTGGTACCACGAGGACTGGAAAGTACGAGAAATCTTCTACTTCCAAATCGTCCTCTTTGGGAAGTTCAAACTGACAGGCTGGTGTGGTTTTTCGGGAAACTCCGAACAGCAGAGTTGATCATTCGGAAGAGACGTTGCAAGGGAATTTGAAGTCATGACAGAAACTGTCACGCCGACAATATCCGGGTATCAGGCCGCGGACTGCATCCCGTTTGTGTCCGCATCTTATTTCTCTTTTTAAATTACGTCATAAGCATGAACTGGACTGCTGATAAGAAGAAATATATTAATTGGCGAGCGAAGCGAGCCTCTCTCTTGTCATGTCAATTGAGCTCCAGATATATTTTATTTATATATTTATATATTTATATATTTATATATTTATATATTTATATATTTATATATTTATGTATTTATATATTTATATATTTATATATTTATATATTTATATATTTATATATTTATATATTTATATATTTATATATTTATATATTTATATATTTATATATTTATATATTTATATATTTATATATTTATATATTTATATATTTATATATTTATATATTTATATATTTATATATTTATATATTTATATATTTATATATTTATATATTTATATATT
Organism: Corticium candelabrum; assembly: GCF_963422355.1. NCBI lineage: Eukaryota > Metazoa > Porifera > Homoscleromorpha > Homosclerophorida > Plakinidae > Corticium > Corticium candelabrum. The sequence continues at coordinate 1,983,896 of NC_085104.1, forward strand.
TATATATTTATATATTTATATATTTATATATTTATATATTTATATATTTATATATTTATATATTTATATATTTATATATTTATATATTTATATATTTATATATTTATATATTTATATATTTATATATTTATATATTTATATATTTATATATTTATATATTTATATATTTATATATTTATATATTTATATATTTATATATTTATATATTTATATATTTATATATTTATATATTTATATATTTATATATTTATATATTTATATATTTATATATTTATATATTTATATATTTATATATTTATATATTTATATATTTATATATTTATATATTTATATATTTATATATTTATATATTTATATATTTATATATTTATATATTTATATATTTATATATTTATATATTTATATATTTATATATTTATATATTTATATATTTATATATTTATATATTTATATATTTATATATTTATATATTTATATATTTATATATTTATATATTTATATATTTATATATTTATATATTTATATATTTATATATTTATATATTTATATATTTATATATTTATATATTTATATATTTATATATTTATATATTTATATATTTATATATTTATATATTTATATATTTATATATTTATATATTTATATATTTATATATTTATATATTTATATATTTATATATTTATATATTTATATATTTATATATTTATATATTTATATATTTATATATTTATATATTTATATATTTATATATTTATATATTTATATATTTATATATTTATATATTTATATATTTATATATTTATATATTTATATATTTATATATTTATATATTTATATATTTATATATTTATATATTTATATATTTATATATTTATATATTTATATATTTATATATTTATATATTTATATATTTATATATTTATATATTTATATATTTATATATTTATATATTTATATATTTATATATTTATATATTTATATATTTATATATTTATATATTTATATATTTATATATTTATATATTTATATATTTATATATTTATATATTTATATATTTATATATTTATATATTTATATATTTATATATTTATATATTTATATATTTATATATTTATATATTTATATATTTATATATTTATATATTTATATATTTATATATTTATATATTTATATATTTATATATTTATATATTTATATATTTATATATTTATATATTTATATATTTATATATTTATATATTTATATATTTATATATTTATATATTTATATATTTATATATTTATATATTTATATATTTATATATTTATATATTTATATATTTATATATTTATATATTTATATATTTATATATTTATATATTTATATATTTATATATTTATATATTTATATATTTATATATTTATATATTTATATATTTATATATTTATATATTTATATATTTATATATTTATATATTTATATATTTATATATTTATATATTTATATATTTATATATTTATATATTTATATATTTATATATTTATATATTTATATATTTATATATTTATATATTTATATATTTATATATTTATATATTTATATATTTATATATTTATATATTTATATATTTATATATTTATATGCGTACGTCAGCACTTGTCATTTGGATTTACGGCAAAACGGAAAGGCGGATCGACAAAACGACGATGCCAGATGAATGCAATTTTGACTCCGTAACATATGCGCTAAAATTGAAGCAAGGGTTGCGTCTAGACAGCTGATGAATGATGATATTTGAGCAGCTGCCCAACCGCAGACTATGTAAGTTATGCAGTTTTACATGATATTGCAGAACAGCCCTAACTAAGCAACGGACAATTGAACTCCTGAATGGAATAATTGAACGCAAAATACTTTAGAAGAGCAACTGAAAGTCTGTTTCCTGAGTTCCCGGTTTGTTTGACAGAACGTATTGCTACGTAACGCAACCATTGTTACGCGAATTGGTAAAGACAGAACACCATCGCTCGCCAAACACAATGCTAACCGAGCATTTACTAGTTAGCTATATTATTAGACCGGAAGTTTGCGGCAAACAGTCTCTTGCGGAAGCACACATTTTGGAAAACTGGTCCGGCCATGACTGGACCAGCCGGACCGGCTCTGGCGCCCCTGAGTCTGTTTGTCTTAGTTGTCAGACTGCAGAACCATTATGCAGAAACACCGTGGAACAAGCAAAATGTTACAAGTCAGGTAGAGTTTTAGACATGCTCGTACCGCATGGCGCCTGAATCCAGCACCTTCACTGTTAAAACAAAGGCGTTTTACAAACACCAAATTACGTGCAAAGATGCCAGAGGCGTAACTAGGCATGAGGCAACCGAGGCAGTTGCCTCGGTAAAAAAAAAGGGTGTGGCGTTGCAAAAACTTTGCTAGATGTATCAGTTAGTAGATAACAGGAAAGATCGGGCATTCTGCACGCGGTTACCGAACAGAAGAAGTCCTCTTTCACCACTGTTCTCGCACTTAGCTAGCGCACGTTCACGGCACGTGAAGCACTTGCCACACACGTGACTGAGAAACCTCGAGGTTAATTAATTAATTAATTAATATTAACTTGCCTCGGTAAAATTTTAATGCTAGTTACGCCCCTGGATGCTGTCGCTATACTGACACTCGCAAGCGTGCAGCACCACAATCTGGTGTAAACTGTTACACCAATTCATGGTGCTTAAAACAACCTTCGTTTAGTGTTACCAGAACACCAGAAAGGTGTTTATCTTATTCCTTTGTAGGCTGCTATTAGCACCATTTTGTAAAAGCGGTCTGGAGTCCGCGGCCAGCGGTTCTGGCATGTGCACATTAGAATAGATTTTAGTACCATTGCTTGTATTTAAACATTTAAACCAAAAACAGCGAGTCAACGCACTAAACAAAAATCAAACACAATTCATCAAACAAAGTTCCTCAGTGCAATCCAGTTAAAAACTAGATATCACTGGAGCTGAAGTACATCCCATGCAGTAACATGACGTCCAGGCACCAGTAAAATGTTGCTAAAGATTGAAAGAAATTTGTACTGAAAACATATATTACAGCAAGCAATAGCGCTGGGTGGCATATGCTGTTGCTGCACTGAATTTCGAACATGATGATGAGCTCGGATGCCAATAACATGGCTTGGTTTGGCTGGATTGCCACATACAATAAAGTATGGGGCAACTTGAGAAACCTTGTATACTGTGGAATCTGCATCATCACTCTCCTAGGAGAATACACAAAAGGCATAAGGTATCCATATCCAGTGGACCACACATTATGTTCTATATGGCATAACGTATTATTGCATACTTCATAAACAGAATTAATCTACTTAATTAACAAATCTACTAAGTGTGTGCTTGTGTGTGTCTGTCTGTCTGTCTGTCTGTCTGTCTGTCTGTGTCTGTGTGTGTGTGCGCGCGCGCGTGTGTGTATTAAACAAGAGTGCAAAGATGTCACAGCTAGTAAGTTTGAGGCAAAGTGTCTATATGTTGCAAAAGATAGATGTACGACAACTGTAGAAAAATTTCATACCGATAAATACTTGATCACAGCATCTATAGCTGGTATTTGGCGTTTGCATGACAATAGTACATGAGTATGACCTTCATCGAAGGAAGGCACTTAGAAACTGCATAATGCATTGCATTAGTATTAAGATCAATTACCTTCCACATTCAGATTCAAGAGATCATATTCATATTTTCTGAAACGTCATTCGTTCTTTTGCCATCTGCCTTCAACTCTCTTTGTCCTTGGTTGAGTTATCTTACATGTTTCAGACCACTTCTCAGAGGGAGTCGACAAGAAAGTCGATTGTTCATGATGTCTAAAGGCAATAATACGTCCAAGTTGACAACCAAGCGAGGAAAAACATCAACATATTAATTAATTTGTACAAGATGTCACACGCAGAACCAGAGAAACAGAAACAGACAGACATGCAAACACACACACACACACACACACACACACACACACACACACACACACACACACACACACACACACACAAACATTGCTGAGTAAATCTGACAAACTGTGATGAATGCAAACAAGATTAAACATTTTGAAAAAATGAGAGAGATGTAGGGTTGCCGTACGAAAAAGAATAGAAACAAGACCATGTAGGGTGTGCTGTGACATCTTTCATGAATTTATTCATACAGACTGAGCAATACATCATCTCTACATTGCAACATTTTCCAAGGTATCACATAGTGTTTAGAAAATGGTGCAATGTACGGATGATGTATTGATCAGTCTGTATGAGTGAATTCATGAAAGATGTCACAGCACACCCTACATCTTTCTCATTTTTAAAAATGTTTTTTAATCTTGTAATATACAATGGGACATTGTCACACTATCACATATGAAACAATCGTACCGATAATCAGATATATCAACTTTGACTTCTTGTCGAACTGGTTTCTGCGTCTTGCTGGAAACCTGCACCATCATCAGCTCCATTGCAGAAAAACATCTGCAACCTACACACTTACAAGTGTTACCAACAAGTAAACCTAAATCCATTATATCAGTTATACCTGAATTATCAATGTCTTTCAACTCAGCCCCATATCTCTGTTCAAGTTCAAGCATTCATTTTCCTAAATTAGTCAGGGTAAGTGAACCACTCGCCACTAACAGTAATAGCCAATTAATTACTTAATTAATTAATATGTCATAATTCCTGTTACTAAAATATATTGCTAACCATACACTATGACACTGTTTCAGTTAGGTGAAGCACCCAACTTAGTCAGGGTAAGTGAACCACTCGCCACTAACAGCAGCATCCAATTAATTAATTAATTAATATGTCATAATTACTGTTAGTGAACTATATTGCTAACCATAATCTATGACACTGTTTCAGTTAGGTGAAGCACCCAACTTAGTCAGGGTAAGTGAACCACTCGCCACTAACAGCAGCATCCAATTAATTAATTAATTAATATGTCATAATTACTGTTAGTGAACTATATTGCTAACCATAATCTATGACACTGTTTCAGTTAGGTGAAGCACCCAACTTAGTCAGGGTAAGTGAACCACTCGCCACTAACAGCAGCATCCAATTAATTAATTAATTAATATGTCATAATTACTGTTAGTGAACTATATTGCTAACCATAATCTATGACACTGTTTCAGTTAGGTGAAGCACCCAACTTAGTCAGGGTAAGTGAACCACTCGCCACTAACAGCAGCATCCAATTAATTAATTAATTAATTAATATGTCATAATTACTGTTACCAAATTATATTGCTAACAATACACTATGACCCTGTTTTCAGTTAGGTGAAGCACTCAACTTAGTCAGGGTAAGTGAACTACTCGCCACTAACAGCAGCATCCAAATAAGATAATTAATTAACTAATCATAACAATACATTAGAACACTGTTTCAATCAGGTGATGCACCCAATCTAGTCTTGACAAGTGATTCACTCATCAGAAACTGGAGTGACATATTTGTTGCTGTTCTAGTAGTACAAGAATTGCTTTAAATACCATTAATTAATGTATATAAATTCATTAGATTAATTAATTAAAATAAATTTAATTCTAATTTAAAATTGATTAATCTATTGATTAATCTACCATTTATACATTTATTTAGTCTATTAACTCAATCATATTAGTCCACTTCAATATGATTCATTGTTTTCCATTTCCCGCCCTCATCCTTTTTGGGGACCGCATGCTTTATTTGATGAGGTCTCTATTTTTATGAGGATGTGACAGAATCACCTGACTCAAAATGGCGGTAGTGAATGCACGAGGAATCTCCTTTCAGTACGTGTAGTGCAGGCATCACGCACGAATGCAATGTGTACATCTCGCAAAGAAGGAAGGTAACACCGTAGACGAAAACGGACGGCTAGCGTAGCCCGCGACGAGGCGCAATCCGTTTTTGCAACAAACCCCTAGTCTGCAAGTTGGGAAGTTGAGCGCTATACACATGACAATTATTACTGTAAATGCTGTACCTCTGCATCCCTGTCTGTTTCATAATGTCGCCAGCAATCCACGCTCAGTCACTCACACGTATGTATACAGGATTCCCTGCAATTGAGCCAGGTAATGTGTTATTGCTACACCTGCTGGCATAAAAATTTGCACGGATATCGGTGCAAAATTTTACATCCTCAGTAATAGCACTGAAAGGTGTCACTAGAGCACTTTAGTTCTAACCGTGAGTAGGTGTATAGCTTTATACCAAGGTGTAAAGCACAAACAAGGGCTTGATTAGCATTCGAAGGTGTAGCTAGAGCACTTCATTTTTAGCAGTGTTCACTCCCTACACGCCTGGTTGATAGTAGGAAAACATGCACGTGCAAATGTTGAGACTAGGCGTTGTTTCTATGTGGTACTAAACCCTTATGTAAAGCAAAGGACTAGACACCATGTACAAGATGGACGCCCGATGGCCGGATTCTCGTTAGCAGCTACCAAACAAGAGAGATGGAGCCCTAAGATGACATCACGTTCATCTATTGGTCGGAATAGCTTCATTTGCATCTGCGCTAATCGAGTATAAATACGGTCGTACGTACGGTCGCACGTCGGGCGACTACTATACCCTTAGCTCGGATATCCGGGTCTCGGGTAATAACTACTTGCACACTTGGCTAAGTTACACAATGCTAGAGAGATGCGGCAGCAAGACGGTCCTGACTCTGAGTGTTAAGAGCAGAAGCAGAACGCTCACAAGAACCAGATATTTTCGGTCTGGCTGAAAAGGTTCGTTCAAACCCCTCGGCCCCTTCCGTATGCCCTTCAAGCATGCCCATCGGAAGCAACTTTAATTAAAGTGATGGATATAGCGCACGCTAATAGCGTTACTAAAACACCACGCCTGCTTTAAATTAATATCAATTAGTGAATTTGTATTAATATCAATCAGGCTATGGTCACACCACTTTCGACAAAAGTGTAGTTTGATAACGTCACGGCGTTGATTCTCGTTAACTTCCGTTTCGGGTATAACCAATTAAATAAGTAATATATTAGCAATTACTCAAATTTTTTTACTAAATTGATATTGAATTAATATTAATTTAAGGTAGGCGTGGTGTTATAGTAACGCTATTAGCGTGCGCTATTTCCACCACTTTAATTAAATTTCCTTCCGATGGGCCTGCTTGAAGGTCGTACGCAAGGGGTCGAGGGGTTTGGACGAACCTTCTCAGCTAGACCGAACATATCTGGTTCCTGTGAGCGTTCAGCTTCTGCTATTAGCACTCAGAGTCAGGACCGTCTTGCTGCCGCAACTCTCTAACATTGTGTTAATTAATTAACTTAGCCAAATGTGCAAGTTGTTACTACCCGAGACCCGGATATCCGGGCTAAGGGTATAATAGTCGTTCGACGTGCGACCGTACGTACGACCGTATTTATACTCGATTAGCGCAGATGCAAATGAAGCAATTTCGACCAATAGATGAACGTGATGTCATCTCAGGGCTCCACCTCTCTTGTTTGGTAGCTGCTAACGAGAATTCGGCAATTGGGCGTCCATTCTGTACATGGTGTTTAGTCCTTTGCTTTACCTAAGGGTTTAGTACCACATAGAAACAACGCCTAGTCTCAACATTTGCACGTGCATGTTTTCCCACCAACAACCAGGCGTGTAGGGAGCGAAGGTGCTGGATTTATACGCCATGCATGCGGTACAGTACGTGTATATATATAGCTCTACTTGACTTGTACCATTTTGCTTGTTCCACAATGTTTCTGAATAATGGTCCTGCAGTCTGACAGCTTGAATTTTCGGTGTGCGTGGCTGAGCGGCCGCTGTATTGTTGCAAAATCACTAGTGACGAAATTTGGCGCTCCACGGGAATTTGCGAAGCGGAACGTGTATTGTCCATGACAGCACGTCTGGAGACGGTACACGCTTTGCGCTCCTTTGTTTAGCTAAACGAATGCATTGGAAACCTTAGCTGAGACGAATGAGTTGGGCTAAAACCTCAATATGCAAAACGTTATCACGTGACGAGATGTGATTTCATACACCAGCCGAGGGTTTAGCACTGTAATGTGCTTCTCTATTCATTCTTACCGTACTTATCTAGTAATTGAAGTGCATATGCACACTTTATTATCTAAGGTAGGCAAGGAGAGAATCTGAGAGCAATATAATGAAGGTAACATGCAGTCACTGAGTGAGTTTAGACATTTTGACTTATTTGCTTGAATTAATTGCAAACACATTCTTGAACTGTTTTCATAATACAAACACCCTTCTAAAATCAACTAGAATGCTGAACACTAGCAGCATCAATCTTTTCAGTAAATTCCTGTAGGTTACTTGAATCCGCCAGCTACAGCTGCTACCCACTGCTGGACAGTAATCGGATCAGATCCAGTGATACTTTTGAAGTGAATTACACCTTCTGGATCATTAGTGATTGGTGAACCCGAGTTGATGCTCTTCATCAATTCAACCATTCCGTCAGCCTGCCACTCTTGTATTCCCATGTCCATAGCTCCCTTCTTAGCAGCCTCATACGGGACTTGCACATATTTGATTTCTCTCCCAAGTGACTCACTGAAGGCTTTCACCACATCATTGTACGTGAAGGCTTTGGTAGCAAGCTTGAAGGTCTTGTTGGCGTAGAGACCAGGATTAGCCAAAACAGCAGCTGACGCCTTTCCTATGTCACTGACAGCAATAGGTGTAAAAGCAGCATCAGGATTTACTGCTCCATACACTACACACACAAAATTTTAATAAAATGATTAAAGTAAAACAATCAACACAAATGCATGTGTTCCCAACTTTATCCAAACTACAAAACAAATACGATATTGTAGCGGACGGAAGCCGTATAATTTGTACACCTCACTAATTAGCTAGTGTGTTGCGAACCTCGTGACTTTTGTGTCATTTTTTTTACCGGCTCTGACCAGTTGTGTATTTTTGTTGTGTCAAGTAGTTAGCCTTTTGCTACATTGGTGACCCTGAAGCCAGGAACGTTGTTTCATGGCACACGAAGAACATGCAGTGTCGCTCAAGCTGCCAACTTTCTGGACTTCCCAATCGGAGGTTTGGTTTGTACAAGCCGAAGCTCAGTTTGAACTCCGCAGGGTGACAGCCGACGAGACGAAGTATTTCTACGTCCTTGCGGCCCTAGACCAGGAGACAGCAACGAGGGTTCTAGATCTCATTCGCCGCCCTCCAAATGAGGACAAATACAAAGCACTGAAGGACCGACTAATTGACACATTCGGCTTAAGCAAACACGAGAGGGCTTCTCGTTTGCTCCACTTTCGCCTACTAGGCGACTCAAAACCCTCTGCGCTGATGGATGAGATGCTAGCGCTCCTCGGCGACCACACTCCGTGTCTACTCTTTGAGCAACTTTTTCTAGAGCGTCTGCCCGAGGACATTCGCATCCAACTGGTGGATGGAAAGATTGAAGACCACCGCGCACTAGCAAGACGGGCCGACGCTCTCTGGTCAAGCCGTGATATGGAGCCATTTACAGCGAGCGCCGTACAGCGTAGACCACTTGCCACGAGACAAAAGCAGACAACGTCCGGGACAAGACAGAAGCAGACAACGTCCAGGACTTCCGGTTTCGACACCCCGGATTCTAACCGTTTGTGTTATTACCATCGCATCTTCGGCGAGGCAGCTCGACAATGCAAGCAACCATGCAACTGGTCGGAAAACGGCAAGGCCGGTCGCTAGTGGCCGAGGCGACCGGCCATAATCGCGGTCTCCTCTTCCTACGCGACTCAGTTTCCAAGAGGCAGTTTCTCATCGACACTGGAGCAGAAGTCAGTGTTCTTCCTGCTACTGGATTGGACACGCGTACGAGGCAACCAGGACCACCGCTACTGGCAGCCAACGGTAGCTCAATCAGGACGTATGGAACTCGCAAACTCTCTTTTCATTTTGCTTCAAACAGATATCAGTGGTCTTTTATAGTCGCCGATGTGACTCGTCCTCTGCTAGGAGCCGATTTCTTGCGCTCCAACTCTCTACTAGTTGATATGAATGGAAAACGTCTTGTGGATGCAGCAACCTTCCACTCTGCTCCACTTATGCAGACCACCAAAACTCCTGCGCCTCACCTTGATGCAATTTCGACCTCTACCGACAAGTATGACATATTGCTGGCGGACTTTCCAGCTATCACGACACCTAACTTTGTCCAACAACCTACCAAGCACGGTGTGGAGCATTTCATCACTACCAAAGGTCCACCAGTTCATGTTCGTGCCCGTCGCCTGCCTCCAGATAAACTAACAGCTGCTAAGGCGGAATTCTGCAGTATGGAATCCATGGGCATCATACGCAGATCGTCCAGTCCTTGGGCATCACCATTGCATATGGTGCCAAAATCTTCGGGAGGTTGGCGCCCCTGTGGAGACTACAGGCGCCTCAATGAAGCTACTGTTTCAGACAGATACCCAGTGCCTCACTTGCAGGATTTCTCTTCTCACCTCGAGGGTATGAATGTATTTTCTAAAGTCGACCTTGTTCGAGGCTATCACCAGATTCCGGTGGCTACTGAAGACATTCCCAAAACTGCTATCATCACTCCGTTTGGACTTTTCGAATTTCTCAGAATGCCGTTTGGTCTGAAGAACGCTGCTCAAGCTTTCCAACGCCTGATGGACACTGTCTGTCACGGCTTAGAGTTTGCTTTTGTCTACATCGATGACATCTTGGTGGCCAGTAAGGACATTGAGACTCACAAGCAACACCTTTGCTTGCTGTTCCAGAGACTCCAAGAACACGGCCTGGTGATCAACGTTTCCAAATGTCAATTTGGATGTAACAGTCTGGACTTCTTAGGCCATCGCATTACTCGTGCTGGTATCATGCCACTTCCTGAAAAAGTAGACGCCATCACCCAACTCGACCAACCAACCACAGTCAAGGGCCTGCAAGAATTTGTGGGTATGGTCAATTTCTACCGCAGGTTCATTCCATCCGCAGCTCATACAATGTTACCATTGTTTGAGGCATTATCAGGAAAACCGAAGACGCTGACCTGGGATGAGACCATGTTAAAAGCTTTCCACGACACTAAGAAAGCTTTGGCAGATGCAACTCTACTTTCACACCCGCATCACGATGCACAGATTTCACTCACCACTGACGCTTCAGATCTGGCAGTAGGGGCTGTTCTTCAACAGTTTGTGGACGATGTCTGGATACCCCTAGCTTTCTTCAGCAAGAAACTAAGACCACCTGAAAAGAAGTACAGCGCTTTTGATCGTGAACTGCTCGCTCTATACTTAGGAATACGGCATTTTCGCTACTTCCTAGAGGGTCGACAATTTATTGCCTTCACCGATCACAAACCCCTCACTTTCTGTATGTCAAAAGTGTCAGACCCTTGGTCAAACCGCCAACAACGTCAACTTTTATACATTTCTGAATTCACGACTGACATCCGACATGTACAAGGGAAAGACAATCCTGTAGCTGACACGTTGTCGAGAGCCACCATCGCAAACGTACAACTGGGAATTGAGTACGGTGCCATGGCAACAGCCCAACAACAAGATACTGAAGTACAGGCCTATCGCACAGCAACGTCGTCGAGTCTACAAGTAGAGGATATTCCTTTTGGAACCCATGGTGTTACACTGCTGTGTGATATGTCAACCGGCCGGCCTAGACCGATCGTACCCGCCAGTTGGAGACGCCAAGTTTTTGACCTGATACATGGTCTATCACACCCTTCTGTGCGCACTACAAGAAAACTTGTAGCCAACAAATTTGTATGGAATGGCTTGCAAAAGCAGATAGGAACCTGGGCCAAGCAGTGCATTGCTTGCCAGTCTTCCAAGGTCCAAGCACACATCAGGGCCCCTCTGGAGAAGTTTAATGTCCCACATCGTCGGTTCGACCACATCCATGTGGACCTCGTAGGACCACTTCCACCTTCCAATGGTTTTACTCATCTACTTACTTGTATCGATCGTTTCTCTCGTTGGCCTGAAGCTATTCCTCTGAATAATACCAACTCCGCCAATTGCGCTCAAGCTCTAGTCTTCCACTGGATTGCTCGTTTTGGCGTACCACTTGACATATCATCTGACAGAGGGCCACAGTTCACTTCACAACTTTGGACATCTATTTCTCGGTTGCTAGGTACACAACTTCACCATACAACAGCCTACCACCCTCAGTCGAACGGCCTGGTAGAAAGGTTTCATCGCCATTTGAAGTCTGCCTTGCGAGCACGCCTCACTGGCCCCAACTGGGTGCGGGAGCTACCTTGGGTACTTCTGGGAATTAGAACAGCGCCTAAAGAAGACTTGGGATGTTCCTCAGCGGAAAGGGTGTATGGCTCCACCCTTACAGTGCCTGGAGAATTTATCCCTGGCTTTGCTGACACACTCTCTGACACCAGTTTACATCTCCGTCAATTGCGCGACCAAGTACGCTCACTCATCCCAGTTCCGACATCTCAGCACGGCACCACACCTACGTCTGTTCCTCACAATCTGCTGCAGGCCAAGTTCGTTTTCATCCGTCGTGACGCTCATCGCACTCCTCTCCAACTGCCCTATGAAGGCCCTTTCAAAGTCATACATCCTGGCCCCAAAACCTTCCAGGTAGACATTGGAGGCAAGAGCGAAATAATCACAATAGATCGACTCAAGCCAGCTCACATGGACCTGGAACATCCCGTCAAAGTAGCTGAGCCCAGACGTCGTGGACGACCGCCTAAGCATCCACCATCTTTGCCTGATTATGTACTTCGGAACAAAACCTCTAACGGCGTTCAACCGCAGAGCACCCGTTCAGGTCGTCAAGTCAAGGCCCCACTGCGTTACATCTCGGTTCTGGGGGGGAGTGGTGTAGCGGACGGAAGCCGTATAATTTGTACACCTCACTAATTAGCTAGTGTGTTGCGAACCTCGTGACTTTTGTGTCATTTTTTACCGGCTCTGACCAGTTGTGTATTTTCGTTGTGTCAAGTAGTTAGCCTTTTGCTACAATATGCTAAAATCAGCAGATTCCATTATTCAATAAATACCATGCTATGAACCAGACATATCCACTGCTTTTACTATAATTCAAAATTTATAATTTGTAAAACGATAGAAAAGAAATTGTTGAAAATACTAGCTTTCACATGTAAACAAACATTAGCTAATAAAGTTACTTGTTTGACAGGAATTGTATGCTCAAAAGTCCGTGAGCACATTTTTCTCTATATTTTATATCAACTTTTAATGCGCTCCCCTTTAGTACAACGAGAATTCCTCAAAGTCACATGGGAACAAATTTGGTTCAAACGCATAAGTTTTAAAATTAAAATTTAATATAATTTGAAAAACACGCCCATCAGCAAAATTGGTGCGCGCGCTCCTGTCAAACAAATAAAATACTAATTTAATATATTCAATGTTTTGCAAAATTAGAATTCTCGGCTTTAGAACAGAGTACTGTACTTGTGGATTGCTTTTTGATGGTTTCAGCATCCGCCCAGAAATTGTCGATAAAGAGTGGCAGCCGAAGAATCGTGTACGGCAACCCCAGCTTCTTCACGTGACTCTCTATTTCTGTAAACTGACGTCCGAACACGGTATCCTTCACGTCGGTCGTCATGGCTGACACCACCACGAGATGCCCGACATTCGCCTCTTTGCTCGCATTGGCTGCATTGATTGTAATGGCTGCACGATTTTCCACTCCCGGCGTGACGACGTAGACCGTCGCGGCGCCGGTCGCCTTGATGTGGGAAGCGGCGTCGGGCGCCGACATATCGAGCGCGACCAGCTCGACTCCCTTCAGATCGCGCAGTTCGCCGAGTTTGGCAGGGTCACGTGACGCGGCCTTGATGACGGCCTTGTCGGCGTAGGTTTCACTCAGACTCTTCACTGTCGCTTTTCCGACGTAGCCGTTAGTGCCGAGAACGAGAACAACTGGTTTTGACATGATTCCACAGCAATGAGGAGGCAAGGAACGGCGTGGATGGATCGATAGCAGGACTACGATTGAGTGAAAGATGGCAGAGAGGGTCGTTGTATTTATCTGTACGTAAGATGTACGTACATTGTGTAATTCGATTTCCGGTTCCGGTTGCCGAAGTCACTCTCATCACGCTTACTCATCTGAGTCATACACAGTATATCTACGCGAGACTAACGTCTACGTACGGTGACCGGTTTGTGCCACCTGCGCTGCCAAATCGAATGTCATCATTGTGTTAACCCGAGGCGCGCATGCGCTACAGTTAGAGTACACAACCCATCGACTACTCCGTACACTACTCTAGTAAACTCGTCTCTGCCCTCGTCATTTCCTAGACACAATACCAGCGCTAACAATGAGCACATGCGTGATTTCCGGACGTTACAATTGTAGTGATGTATGTGTACACACTCGACCGCCGCCCTCGTCATTCCCCGGATTGTCAGTCGAGGATTGACAATACAGGAAATTACGAGGGCAGAGACGAGTCTACTAAGTGTGTGCTTGTGTATGTGTGTGTGTGTGTGTGTGTGTGTGTGTGTGTGTGTGTGTGTGTGTGTGTGTGTGTGTGTGTGTGTGTGTGTGTGTGTGTGTGTGTGACGTCTTTAGCTCAATTGGTTAGAGAACGCGTTTTAAGAATAAAAACATCCGGAACCTTTGGGTCATGAGTTCAAGTATGGGATGGGCATGACAAGTATAAATGATTACCTGGTCATTGACCGAGGTGGCAAGACCGCTGGCTTGGCAGAACATCATGCAATATGAGTACATGTGGGCTTGAGGTCCAGTCCTGAGACTGCGCCAAAGTCAGTGCCCTTGGATGCTATGGCCAAGTACCTAAGGGTACGTCAGCGCAGCCTAAAACTCGAGTAGCGCTGGAAGCCCACCTAGAAATAGGCTTGGGGTGCTATCTTCAGTACTCTACTGAACTGCGTATCCATTTGTGTGTGTTTGTTTGTGTGTGTGTGTGTGTGTGTGTGTGTGTGTGTGTGTGTGTGTGTGTGTGTGTGTCTGTCTGTCTGTCTGTCTGTCTGTCTGTCTGTCTGTCTGTCTGTCTGTCTGTCTGTCTGTCTGTCTGTCTGTCTGTCTGTCTGTCTGTCTGTGTCTGTGTCTGTGTGTGTGTGTGTGTGTGTGCGCGCGTGTGTATTAAACAAGAGTGCAAAGATGTCACAGCTAGTAAGTTTGAGGCAAAGTGTCTATATGTTGCAAAAGATAGATGTACGACAACTGTAGAAAAATTTCATACCGATAAATACTTGATCACAGCATCTATAGCTGGTATTTGGCGTTTGCATGACAATAGTACATGAGTATGACCTTCATCGAAGGAAGGCACTTAGAAACTGCATAATGCATTGCATTAGTATTAAGATCAATTATCTTCCACATTCAGATTCAAGAGATCATATTCATATTTTCTGAAACGTCATTCGTTCTTTTGCCATCTGCCTTCAACTCTCTTTGTCCTTGGTTGAGTTATCTTACATGTTTCAGACCACTTCTCAGAGGGAGTCGACAAGAAAGTCGATTGTTCATGATGTCTAAAGGCAATAATACGTCCAAGTTGACAACCAAGCGAGGAAAAACATCAACATATTAATTAACTTGTACAAGATGTCACAAGCAGAAACAGAAACAGACAGACATGCAAACACACACACACACACACACACACACACACACACACACACACACACACACACACACACACACACACACACACACACACACACACACACACACACACAAACATTGCTGAGTAAATCTGACAAACTGTGATGAATGCAAACAAGATTAAACATTTTGAAAAAATGAGAGAGATGTAGGGTTGCCGTACGAAAAAGAATAGAAACAAGACCATGTAGGGTGTGCTGTGACATCTTTCATGAATTCATTCATACAGACTGAGCAATACATCATCTCTACATTGCAACATTTTCCAAGGTATCACATAGTGTTTAGAAAATGGTGCAATGTACGGATGATGTATTGATCAGTCTGTATGAGTGAATTCATGAAAGATGTCATAGCACACAGGGGCGGATATAGGGAGGGTGCACCGGGTGCCCGTGCACCCCCCCTCCGCCAGTCTTGAGGAAGGTCTAGATAGCCACGAAGTTCCATACCCATTTTCTTGCGGCGCACTCACGTAGCAGAAATATGTGGGTGCACGAAGAATTGCGTCTGGGTACAGAGTACGAGCTAATGCGAAGATTATCGATCACGTGTCCATCTCGTGTTTGACTGACAACCTGACTGACAACTGTGAACTGCGCACTGTGTCGCTGCGTGGAACCGCGAGTTTGTATTTCCCGTATATACGTTGCCACGTGCAGTGTTCGTGTCCTAGCGTGGGGTCGATCGCAAACCGTAAGTGACAGCACGTGGTTGCTGCATGCTGTCCTATTACGGGCTTACTAGAGATGATCGTTGAACGGTTCTTGTGACAGGCTCATTGTACTGTAAAGTCTGACATGGCTTCCCGTAGTCGTCCTTCCAACCCTCAGTCTCAGACTCTCACGAAGTATTTTGGCTCTGTGTCAAAGCGGCCTCGCTTGGATGAGGAGGACAGACGACCGGACTCTACAAAGTAAGTCGGTGTGGACTAGCAAACCAGAGTGCTAACCACTCGACCAATATGTATGTATGTATGTAGGTAGGTAGGTAGGTAGGTGGGTGGGTGGGTGGGTGGGTGGGTGGGTAGGTAGGTAGGTAGGTAGGTAGGTAGGTAGGTAGGTAGGTAGGTATCTAAGTACGTATTTAGGTTAGGATATGGTGTTGGTACGGCAGCAAATAACGTTTGTGATAAGGATGCTCATGCAAATGTTTTCATCCAGGGTACCGGATGATGGAGGTGACGATCTGCATGGAGACAACAGTAGCTTACCATCACTGGAAAGACCAGACGATGCCACTTTTATCCATCCAGCTGTGTCTTCCGGAGATTTTGCTAGAATTGTACAGTTGAAGGAAGAACGAACTCTGACAGATCAGGAAAAGTACCATCTACTTACTAACCATTTCCGGCCCAGCGCTACCTACCGCTTTCCATCTGTTCTTTATGGGAAGAAGAAGCGTGCATTTCAACATGACTGGCTTCACCAATATAACGGTCTTGTGTATTCTGAGACAATGCAGGGAAGCTACTGCAAATACTGTGTCCTGTTTGGTCAAGCTGCGTACTCTGTGTACAGTTTTACCGGTACTCTGATTAGTAAACCACTCACTAATCTCCAGAAGGCCAGTGAGAAGCTGCGTAACCATTTCATTGGTGTCGGAGGGAGTTCAGCAAGGAAGTACCACTTACAAGCTGTTGAAAAGGCAGAGAATTTTAAGGCTGTGATGGAAAAGAAACAGTTGCCAGTTGACCAGCAACTTTCCAGCCTTCGAGCTCAGCGTATTGCCAAAAACAGAGAAATCCTAAGATCTGTAGCAGAAACTGTTATACTTTGTGGCAGGCAAGGGCTTGCTTTGAGAGGCCATCGCGATGATTGGAAGTGGTTAGAGAAAACGCCATACGCTAATCACGGAAATTCTCTTTTGACTCTGTGTACCCCGGGCCCCCGTTTAACTCCTGTATCCGCGCTTGAGCTGTTTGACTCGCCCCCATAGTGGACTGCTTGTCTTTGATGGTTGCAGTCAACATCGAGACAACAGATCTACCGTCATTTTTGGTTGCAAAGTCTACTTTCACCTTATACTACTTCCCTGAAATGGGTGTGGTCTAGCGTTTCATGTCCGTGCACCCCCTCTCCTCAGATCCTGGATCCGCCCCTGGCACACCCTACATCTTTCTCATTTTTTAAAATGTTTTTAATCTTGTAATATACAATGGGACATTGTCACACTATCACATACGAAACAATCGTACCGATAATCAGATATATCAACTTTGACTTCTTGTCGAACTGGTTTCTGCGTCTTGCTGGAAACCTGCACCATCATCAGCTCCATTGCAGAAAAGCATCTGCAACCTACACACTTACAAGTGTTACCAACAAGTAAACCTAAATGCATTATATCAGTTATACCTGATTTATCAATGTCTTTCAACTCAGCCCCATATCTCTGTTCAAGTTCAAGCATTCATTTTCCTAAATTAGTCAGGGTAAGTGAACCACTCGCCACTAACAGTAATAGCCAATTAATTACTTAATTAATTAATATGTCATAATTACTGTTACTAAAATATATTGCTAACCATACACTATGACACTGTTTCAGTTAGGTGAAGCACCGAACTTAGTCAGGGTAAGTGAACCACTCGCCACTAACAGCAGCATCCAATTAATTAATTAATTAATATGTCATAATTACTGTTACCAAATTATATTGCTAACCATACACTATGACCCTGTTTTCAGTTAGGTGAAGCACTCAACTTAGTCAGGGTAAGTGAACTACTCGCCACTAACAGCAGCATCCAAATAAGATAATTAATTAACTTATCATAACAATACATTAGAACACTGTTTCAATCAGGTGATGCACCCAATCTAGTCTCGACAAGTGATTCACTCATCAGAAACTGGAGTGACATATTTGTTGCTGTTCTAGTAGTGAAAGAATTGCTTTAAATACCATTAATTAATGTATATAAATTCATTAGATTAATTAATTAAAATAAATTTAATTCTAATTTAAAATTGATTAATCTATTGATTAATCTACCATTTATACATTTATTTAGTCTATTAACTCAATCATATTAGTCCACTTCAATATGATTCATTGTTTCCCATTTCCCGCCCTCATCCTTTTTGGGGACCGCATGCTTTATTTGATGAGGTGTCTATTTTTATGAGGACGTGACAGAATCACCTGACTCAAAATGGCGGTAGTGAATGCACGAGGAATCTCCTTTCAGTACGTGTAGTGCAGGCATCACGCACGAATGCAATGTGTACATCTCGCAAAGAAGGAAGGTAACACCGTAGACGAAAACGGACGGCTAGCGTAGCCCGCGACGAGGCGCAATCCGTTTTTGCAACAAACCCCTAGTCTGCAAGTTGGGAAGTTGAGCGCTATACACATGACAATTATTACTGTAAATACTGTACCTCTGCCTCACTGTCTTTTTCATAACGCTCAGTCACTCACACGTATGTATACAGGATTCCCTGCAATTGAGCCAGGTAATGTGTTATTGCTACACCTGCTGGCATAAAAATTTGCACGGATATCGGTGCAAAATTTTACATCCTCAGTAATAGCACTGAAAGGTGTCACTAGAGCACTTTAGTTCTAACCGTGAGTAGGTGTATAGCTTTATACCAAGGTGTAAAGCACAAACAAGGGCTTGATTAGCACTCGAAGGTGTAGCTAGAGCACTTCATTTTTAGCAGTGTTTACTCCCTACACGCCTGGTTGTTGGTAGGAAAACATGCACGTGCAAATGTTGAGACTAGGCGTTGTTTCTATGTGGTACTAAACCCTTATGTAAAGCAAAGGACTAGACACCATGTACAAGATGGACGCCCGATGGCCGGATTCTCGTTAGCAGCTACCAAACAAGAGAGATGGAGCCCTAAGATGACATCACGTTCATCTATTGGTCGGAATAGCTTCATTTGCATCTGCGCTAATCGAGTATAAATACGGTCGTACGTACGGTCGCACGTCGGGCGACTACTATACCCTTAGCCCGGATATCCGGGTCTCGGGTAATAACTACTTGCACACTTGGCTAAGTTACACAATGCTAGAGAGATGCGGCAGCAAGACGGTCCTGACTCTGAGTGCTAAGAGCAGAAGCAGAACGCTCACAAGAACCAGATATTTTCGGTCTGGCTGAGAACGTTCGTTCAAACCCCTCGGCCCCCTTCCGTATGCCCTTCAAGCATGCCCATCGGAAGCAACTTTAATTAAAGTGGTGGGTATAGCGCACGCTAATAGCGTTACTAAAACACCACGCCTACTTTAAATTAATATCAATTAGTGAATTTGTATTAATATCAATCAGGCCATGGTCACACCACTTTCGACAAAAGTGTAGTTTGATAACGTCACGGCGTTGATTCTCGTTAACTTCCATTTCGGGTATAACCAATTAAATAAGTAATATATTAGCAATTACTCAAATTTTTTACTAAATTGATATTGAATTAATATTAATTTAAGGTAGGCGTGGTGTTATAGTAACGCTATTAGCGTGCGCTATTTCCACCACTTTAATTAAATTTCCTTCCGATGGGCCTGCTTGAAGGTCGTACGCAAGGGGTCGAGGGGTTTGGACGAACCTTCTCAGCTAGACCGAACATATCTGGTTCCTGTGAGCGTTCAGCTTCTGCTCTTAGCACTCAGAGTCAGGACCGTCTTGCTGCCGCAACTCTCTAACATTGTGTTAATTAATTAACTTAGCCAAATGTGCAGTTGTTACTACCCGAGACCCGGATATCCGGGCTAAGGGTATAATAGTCGTTCGACGTGCGACCGTACGTACGACCGTATTTATATTCGATTAGCGCAGATGCAAATGAAGCAATTCCGACCAATAGATGAACGTGATGTCATCTCAGGGCTCCACCTCTCTTGTTTGGTAGCTGCTAACGAGAATTCGGCAATTGGGCGTCCATTCTGTACATGGTGTTTAGTCCTTTGCTTTACCTAAGGGTTTAGTACCACATAGAAACAACGCCTAGTCTCAACATTTGCACGTGCATGTTTTCCCACCAACAACCAGGCGTGTAGGGAGCGAAGGTGCTGGATTTATACGCCATGCATGCGGTACAGTACGTGTATATATATAGCTCTACTTGACTTGTACCATTTTGCTTGTTCCACAATGTTTCTGCATAATGGTCCTGCAGTCTGACAGCTTGAATTTTCGGTGTGCGTGGCTGAGCGGCCGCTGTATTGTTGCAAAATCACTAGTGACGAAATTTGGCGCTCCACGGGAATTTGCGAAGCGGAACGTGTATTGTCCATGACAGCACGTCTGGAGACGGTACACGCTTTGCGCTCCTTTGTTTAGCTAAACGAATGCATTGGAAACCTTAGCTGAGACGAATGGGTTGGGCTTAAACCTCAGTATGCAAAACGTTATCACGTGACGAGATATGTGATTTCATACACCTGCCGAGGGTTTAGCACTGTAATGTGCTTCTCTATTCATTCTTACCGTACTTATCTAGTAATTGAAGTGCATATGCACACTTTATTATCTAAGGTAGGCAAGGAGAGAATCCGAGAGCAACATAATGAAGGTAACATGCAGTCACTGAGTGAGTTTAGACATTTTGACTTAGTTGCTTGAATTAATTGCAAACACATTCTTGGACTGTTTTCATAATACAAACACTCTTCTAAAATCAACTAGAATGCTGAACACTAGCAGCATCAATCTTTTCAGTAAATTCCTGTAGGTTACTTGAATCCGCCAGCTACAGCTGCTACCCACTGCTGGACAGTAATCGGATCAGATCCAGTGATACTTTTGAAGTGAATTACACCTTCTGGATCATTAGTGATTGGAGAGCCCGAGCTGACTATCTTCATCAATTCAACCATTCCGTCAGCCTGCCACTCTTGTATTCCCATGTCCATAACTCCCTTCTTAGCAGCCTCATACGGGACTTGCACATATTTGATTTCTCTCCCAAGTGACTCACTGAAGGCTTTCACCACATCATTGTAAGTGCAGGCTTTGGTAGCAAGCTTGAAGGTCTTGTTGGCGTAGAGGCCAGGATTAGCCAAAACAGCAGCTGACGCCTTTCCTATGTCACTGACAGCAATAGGTGTAAAAGCAGCATCAGGATTTACTGCTCCATACACTACACACACAAAATTTTATAAAATGATTAAAGTAAAACAATCAACACAAATGCATGTGTTCCCAACTTTATCCAAACTACAAAACAAATACGATATGCTAAAATCAGCAGATTCCATTATTCAATAAATACCATGCTATGAACCAGACATATCCACTGCTTTTACTATAATTCAAAATTTATAATTTGTAAAACGATAGAAAAGAAATTGTTGAAAATACTAGCTTTCACATGTAAACAAACATTAGCTAATAAAGTTACTTGTTTGACAGGAGTTGTATGCTCAAAAAGTCCCCCGTGCGCACATTTTTCTCTATATTTTATATCAACTCTTAATGCGCTCCCCTTTAGTACAACGAGAATTCCTCAAAGTCACATGGGAACAAATTTGGTTCAAACGCATAAGTTTTAAAATTAAAATTTAATATAATTTGAAAAACACGCCCATCAGCAAAATTGGTGCGCGCGCTCCTGTCAAACAAATAAAATACTAATTTAATATATTCAATGTTTTGCAAAATTAGAATTCTCGGCTCTAGAACAGAGTACTGTACTGTACTTGTGGATTGCTTTTTGATGGTTTCAGCATCCGCCCAGAAATTGTCGACAAAGAGTGGCAGCCGAAGAAGCGTGTACGGCAACCCCAGCTTCTTCACGTGACTCTCTATTTCTGTAAGCTGACGTCCGAACACGGTATCCTTCACGTCGGTCGTGATGGCTGACACCACCACGAGATGCCCGACACTCGCCTCTTTGCTTGCATTGGCTGCATTGATTGTAATGGCTGCACGATTTTCCACTCCCGGCGTGACGACGTAGACTGTCGCGGCGCCGGTCGCCTTGATGTGGGAAGCGGCGTCGGGCGCCGACATATCGAGCGCGACCAGCTCGACTCCCTTCAGATCGCGCAGTTCGCCGAGTTTGGCAGGGTCACGTGACGCGGCCTTGATGACGACCTTGTCGGCGTAGGTATCACTCAGACTCTTCACTGTCGCTTTTCCGACGTAGCCGTTAGTGCCGAGAACGAGAACAACTGGTTTTGACATGATTCCACAGCAATGAGGAGGCAAGGAACGGTGTGGATGGATCGATAGCAGAACTACGATCGAGTGAAAGGTGGCAGACAGGGTCGTTGTATTTAGATGTACGTACGATCTACATTGTGTAATTCGATTTCCGGTTCCGGTTGCCGAAGTCACTCTCATCACGCTTACTCATCTGAGTCATACACTGTACATCTACGCGAGACTAACATCTACGTACGGTGACCGGTTTGTGCCACCTGCGCTGCCAAATCGAATGTCATCATTGTGTTAACCCGAGGCGCGCATGCGCTACAGTTAGAGTACACGACCGATCGACTACTCCGTACACTACTCTAGTAAACTCGTCTCTGCCCTCGTCATTTTTTAGACACAATACCAGCGCTAACAATGAGCACATGCGTGATTTCCGGACGTTACAATTGTAGTGGTGTATGTGTACACACTCGACCGCCGCCCTCGTCATTCCCCGGATTGTCAGTCGAGGATTGACAATACAGGAAATTACGAGGGCAGAGACGAGTCTACTAAATAGAGTAGTGTATGGAGTAGGCGAGGGATCGTGCTACAATAGAGTCCACTTAACTCAAACTCGGTTATCTCAAAGTTCTGGATACCTCGAAAAAGACCTTTGGTCCCTGCCTGGTTACCGATTCAACCAATACAAAAGGAATCGGCTAAGTCGAATTTGCTTAAGTCAAATTTTCGGTTACCTCCACGCGAAGGCCAGGTCCGAACAGTCAGAAATTGATCACGTGTCTTTAGTATGTCAGTCGCGGCTTGCACGGAAATTGGTCTGGCTACGCGAGACTCGTAAAGCACGTGCTTTCACGGACATGGCTTCTTTTTTCTTCACGTAAACTTGTTACGCTATCTCTACAGCGAAAAATCGAAATGATTGACTGTGTTGAAAGGGGCGGGAAAGAGAAGAAGGACATCGCCAGTGAGTTCGGCATCGCACCAAGTAGTGTTTCAACAATAGTTCGGACAAGGACAGGTACAGAAAACTTTTCTACGAAGGGCACACTGATGTGAGTAAGAAACGCGCTAGACCTGCTAAGCACGAGGATGTCGAAGAAGCGCTGTTGAGGTGGGTCAGTGGATGGTCCGGCCATTTAATTTTCTACATTTCAATTTTCATGTTTTTATTTTTCAATTTTCAATTTTCAGTTAATTTTTTAATTTTTAATTTTTAATTTTTTACTTGCATTCTTATTTAAAAATTTTGTGTTTATTAAATTTAAATTTAAATTTTTAAATTGTAATTTTTAAAGTTTAATTTTTAATATTCAATTTTTCATATTTTTTTGTAAAATGGTTTCATCTTTTGATGTTTGATTCTTGTGATCTTTAGATTTATCTTTTAAAGTTTAATTTTTAAGCACCTATGTGCTCAAAACTAGAAACTTGAACGCGCTGTTCGCTTTTCTATTTCTTTCTAGCATGAATAGAAATTAGAAAATAGAAAATAGAAATGACCGCAGACGCTAGACACAGCAGGGGTCTCAGCGGCGGTCTCAGCAGGGCTTCCATTCGTACGCGTGTCTCAGGAGATCACGTTTCCAACACACAAGCAGGTGTTTGTTTTTACTTTGCTTTCCGTCACGTGCCAAACCACGTTGGCAACTCTTGACAACTTCGCTCTGACACACAACGTTGTGCCAGCGAATACCTCGGTCCCTAGCTGTGTGGGTACACGTACTGTACGTGCATTGTACACAACACGCTACCTGTATTGTAGATGAACCGGTTGGAGGAAAATGCTATGTTATGTTATAACTAGATAGGCTCCCTCCGCACTAGCTAGCGGATCGCCGAGTTGGCAACTGTGGTGACGAAGTATACGGAACGACGTTTGTTGCTAGGAAAAATCGAGACACAATTAAAACATCGAAACCGTCAACCTACTACAGTTAATGAAGTAGTAGACCGCGCGCTTTCACGGGCACACTCTAGATGTAGTACACGGTACCGGTACCGTATACAAGGGTGGGCGTGGTACTCTAGAGCAGGTCACATTTCTCATTTGCATGACGTCGCACAACTCACCAAGTAAACAGACATGCACGTCCATCGTCAACGCCTTCTGAACTCTAGTTGAAGTCAACTCAACTGAACTCTATTTGCTCAACTCAATTAAGTAACTCAACTAGCTAACGTAGAACAGCGCGGCTCACAGCTAGAGCTAGTTATTAAGTAGACTATGTCAATGTGTCACTCAATGATCTCTGAGCTCTCATTGTTGGCGCGTACGTTCACATCTGCAGTCAAGCTAGGTATTGTAATGATGCCAAGAATGAATCCACTATAGCCGTCAATGGCGAGGACATGTGTAACTTCATACATCACAAGCTTTTCATTCTGGTCTATGTGCATTTTGTGACCACAGTATTGAGCGTAATAGGGTATGGGATTTACTCGTCAATGCGCAAGAGCTTGCCTCCTTCTGTGATATCCAGGAGCAACTTGTCCAAGAGCCCATCCAACTCTTTTTCCCCATACATGAAAGCCTTTAGTTTGCAAGTAGTCCTTCATCATCTTCCTCCCGTATGCTGGCCCAACCTTATTTCAGCAACGTTGTAATCAGATGTATATAGATACTTAGAGTATATACATATTTACGATTTACCTCTCTAGCACCGGCTTCAACGTTTTGCCTCAACTCACGATTTGACACACCCGAGCTCTATTGGATGTCGTATTCAAAGCAAAATCTTCTCACCGATCTCTCAGAAAGTCCTCTAACTCCAGGATGTCTTCGCCTCAATCTATAGCTTATTTCTGAATGCGAAATGCCTTCTTCTACCATTCGTCTGATGTCTGCCTCGTCCATTACAGCGACTGCACCAACTGGTTGTGCAAGTTGAGGGCGTGTCTTCCCGGGGAATTCCCTCAATGATAGATAGATAGATAGATAGATAGATAGATAGATAGATAGATAGATAGCGTCTGCAAAGGATTTACCTCCGCGATGTTTCCAGTTCGATGCGGCGGCCGGCGGACGGAGTTCGTCTCTCCGAAGCCGTGCCACGCGTCGTGACGCGACGACCGCCCGAGAGGACGGCCTATCGGCGTTCGCCTAAACGTTCGCGGAGAAAAGAATCGTCGCCTCTAGCACGGATTCTGACTTAGAGGCGTTCAGTCATAATCCCACGGATGGTTGTTTGTACAGGTTTGTACAAACAGAGACACGACAATACGCTGAGACTATTTGTGGACTTTCTAAAACGTCATCTTAGTCAACAGTTTTCCATAGTAGCCGACCTACCAGAATCAGTATACAATTTTCCTGTCGATATAACCTGTACCTGCCTTCGTCCAGACATTGTTGTTTGGAATGCCGTCCTCAAAAAGGCCTGGATGCTTGAGCTGTCGGTCCCATTCGAAACAGTCGTGGAAGAAACGAAGGCCCGGAAAGAACGCCGCTATGCCCAACTTGTCAAAGATGCTAACCATCAGTATAAGACGGAGCTTTTGCATCTCTTGGTTGGGTCGAGAGGATTGATTTTTCCTGAAACTCGACGAGCAGTCTGCATGTTGTGCAAGCCTCTTCAACGCGACTTGGACGATCTGTTTCAAGCTGTCATTCATTCCACCCTGAAAGACTCTTTTCGATGCTGGTTGGCAAGAAGAGACAACATCTCTTAACTTAAAAGTGTTTTTTTTGTTGTTGTTGTAATTTCTGCTTTTAATCATTTGTGATGTATAGTCTTCGACTGGACCTCTACATAGTACTCCAGAACTCTACTTCTGTTATAGTGCTACCAGTCCTGTAGACGCTTATTGTACTGTATCGTTCGGTATATTACAATAAAGGACCTTCCATAGATAGATAGATAGATAGATAGATAGAAGATATAATAGTGGCTATTTTTGACATGGTTTTCAACCTTTACACTGATGCTTTAGAATCTCTCGCTCCAACTTGTGCCTATCAGTTTTCGTCAGTGGCTCAAAACTCTTTCTTGTGTAGTTTTGCTGATGACGCTGTCGTAGTCACAAGAGGTCCACATGAAATTAATGCTGTGTGCAAGCGAACAGACCAATTCCTCGAATGGTCTGGCCTAGAAGTCAATGCAGCAAAATGTTCAACTTTTTCACGTCGGAAGCTGATTCATCCAACTGTCTTTGACCCGGAAATCTCTATACAAGGGCAAAAGATTCCATTCTTGTCACACAAGAAAAGCTACAAGTACTTGGGTCTTCCAATTGCGTCTGATCTGTCTCATGCCGACATTTCAAGAGAGCTTCTGGAGACTACTAAGAATTTATTGAATAAAGTCGATCAAACAGCCGTTTCCCGAATGAATAAATGTCTTCTCTATAAGAGAGCGGTGCTACCGCGGCTTTCATGGTTACTGAGCATTGCATCTATTCCTTTGTCATGGATCGAGCAATCATTGGACAGTGTAGTCACGAAATTCTTAAAAAAATGGGTCGGTCTTGCTCATTCAGCAGCTGTCTCTCGCCTTTTCCTTAACACCAAGAACGGCGGCCTCCAACTTGGCCAACCGTCAGATTCTTTCAAGAGACTACAGTCTTGCAACCTGCTTCGATTTACTAAATCAAATGACGAATGCTTGAGAGCCCTGGCAACTATAAAGATTTCAAGAGAGACTGAGTTGTCATCAACCAGATTTAGGGCCGGCAGTTTCTTGGCAACTCTTGATACTTCGCCTGGGTGCCTGCAATCAAAAATAAAGAACATCAAAAAGACGATTACGGAATCATCAAATAATCGTCATTTGTCACATCTGACCTCCCTGTCTGTACAAGGTCAAGCGGCTCGATTCAAGGACGTGGAAGCTGAGCACTTTGCCTTGTCCCTAAAATCTCTACCCGATGACTTGTTCAAATGGGCAATAAATGGGCTCCAGGACACCCTCCCATCAGCAACCAACTTACAGTTGTGGAAGAAAATTTCGTGCAATCAATGTCCTCTCTGTCACCAACCCCAATCGCTGTGCCACGTGCTAAATGCATGTCCCAGTCTACTTGATCGAGGTTTATACAAACAGAGACACGACAATACGCTGAGACTATTTGTGGACTTTCTAAAACGTCATCTTAGTCAACAGTTTTCCATAGTAGCCGACCTACCAGAATCAGTATACAATTTTCCTGTCGATATAACCTGTACCTGCCTTCGTCCAGACATTGTTGTTTGGAATGCCGTCCTCAAAAAGGCCTGGATGCTTGAGCTGTCGGTCCCATTCGAAACAGTCGTGGAAGAAACGAAGGCCCGGAAAGAACGCCGCTATGCCCAACTTGTCAAAGATGCTAACCATCAGTATAAGACGGAGCTTTTGCATCTCTTGGTTGGGTCGAGAGGATTGATTTTTCCTGAAACTCGACGAGCAGTCTGCATGTTGTGCAAGCCTCTTCAACGCGACTTGGACGATCTGTTTCAAGCTGTCATTCATTCCACCCTGAAAGACTCTTTTCGATGCTGGTTGGCAAGAAGAGACAACATCTCTTAACTTAAAAGTGTTTTTTTTTTTTTTTTGTTGTTGTAATTTCTGCTTTTAATCATTTGTGATGTATAGTCTTCGACTGGACCTCTACATAGTACTCCAGAACTCTACTTCTGTTATAGTGCTACCAGTCCTGTAGACGCTTATTGTACTGTATCGTTCGGTATATTACAATAAAGGACCTTCCATGTCCACATTTCATAGAAACGGTCGTGATGGACTTAACATGTACACCTCGCACCTCGGCGTGAGTCGGGCCGGGGCACCATAGATCGCATTCACTTAGACAGTTTTTACTTCTCGTGCAACACTAATGATTATCATACATGAGACCTGTCCAAATACGACTCAGACAGGAGTCACAAGAGGAAATTCTTGTGGCTGGCGGAATGGCCGGGTTCGGTCCCCGGGTGATTTTGACGTGCTGGTGCACTCAACCCGTGTCTCAAAAAAAAAAAAAAAAAAAGATAGATAGATAGATAGATAGATATAGATAGATAGATAGATAGATAGATTTTATTGAATAATTTCTTTCTCTAGCACAAAAGACTAATGAAAACTGCTGTCTATTCTATATAGATAGATAGATTTTATTGAATAATTTCTTTCTCTAGCACAAAAGACTAATGAAAACTGCTGTCTATTCTAATGAACGTAAGACTGAACGTCTGTGAAAGCAAGGTCAAGCGAAGAAAAAGCATAAATTAGTCTTTCCAGCTTCCTTAGAATAACTTTAGCATTGCCTTTCTGAAGTGCAACGCTAATCCGGCGTCTAGACACTGACATAAAATCCTTTTTGTTGTATTGACCATATTCATCCTTGGAGCGATCCCCTAGGGACTTGAGGAAGTTAATGGCTTCCTTGCCCCATCTCCCAAAATGTTCATGTACCAAGGGGATGACATCTGGACGTTGTCCTCCTGGATGGTGAAATTGCTTGTACTTCTCTTTCTTGTGTTGTTCTCGAACAAGGGAGGCATGGCCAGTCACTTTAGCACTAGAGCTAACCACCTCCTTGTTGTAGGGATGAGCTAGCGAGACATCTATCTCAGCATTGGTCAAGCTACCTGAGTCAAAGGTCACAATATCCGGGCGACCAAGGCTGTCGACATAGAGGTTGCGCACTTCCTTCTTGTGGAGAACATCAGCTGAATTTAGACACCTGCACCAGGCCGAGACAATGAAGTCGTGCTGCCAAATTGGGCCACCGTGGCGCTTGCATGTCAAGAGGTGGTATGCACCTTCGTCTACTGTAGCTCCACAATCACAGGTGACTGCCCATTGACCAAATATAGGCAAGCCCAAGCGTAAATAAGCCGCTAAGCGATATTCGCGAGTTTCAATAGCGAGCTCATCGTCGGATGGGATTGCGTGAAGCCAAGCTCCAGCTTCCTTTCCTGCAACAGATCTCAAACGAGCAGAACACTGGTCATCGATAGACAAGGCTAGCAAAGTTGCCTCTCTGCCTTGATTAATAGCTGAAGTAAGTCTGTGCTGTAGCTTGTCAGGTTCTGTCAGCAAGTCCTCTAGAGATAAGTGAGCGTAATCACAGCCGCTTTCCAAGATGGATAGCAGTTTCTTATGAGAGTCAGTGAGTTGATGACCTAGAGGGAGGTTCGTAAGAACCTTCCCTAGAAAAGATGGAGAATAACTCGAAAAAGTGAGAAACCGTTTGGGAAGCTGTTGAAAGGTGTTAGACCATGCTGCAAGGAATGCTGCAGGTGAGATGTCTTCCAACATCGTTAAACCGAATCCTCCACTTTTTATTGATAGACAGCACTGTTTCCAATAAAGAGATGGATCAGCCATTATGCCTAGGATAGAACAAAAAGTGCGTTGTGTCAAATCATCATGTGCCCTTGCTCCTTCCGTCAACCAAGTATGTTGAACTGTCCTGCCCAAGTGGTTTAAACGGGTGGAATGACATTGCCTCAAGATCAACATAGCACTCTGAGGATCATTCAAACTTTGCAGTTTGTTGCACAGTTCAGCTCCAGAAAGTGCAGTAGATAAACAATAATTCTGCACGTAATCACAGTCTCCAATAGGACTGCCAAGTACAGTAATGCCTGAGGAAGTGAAAGGAATGTCATCTGGCCAGCTAGCTGGAATGACTCTGGAATAAGCCTGGCATTTGCTTGGACAGACAGACAAGCCAAGTTGAGTGAATGAACATTGTAGGTCTTTAAAAGCTCGCTGACACAGATCAGAAGGGCCACAAAGGAAGACATCGTCTAGGTAGGCCAAAATGACCACCATTGAATGACGGTCTTATGATAGATAGATAGATAGATAGATAGATTTTATTGAATAATTTCTTTCTCTAGCACAAAAGACTAATGAAAACTGCTGTCTATTCTAATGAACGTAAGACTGAACGTCTGTGAAAGCAAGATAGATAGATAGATATATATATAGATAGATAGATAGATAGATAGATTTTATTGAATAATTTCTTTCTCTAGCACAAAAGACTAATGATAGATAGATAGATAGATAGATAGATTTTATTGAATAATTTCTTTCTCTAGCACAAAAGACTAATGAAAACTGCTGTCTATTCTAATGAACGTAAGACTGAACATAGATAGATAGATAGATAGATAGATGGCCGGGTTCGGTCCCCGGGTGATTTTGACGTGCTGGTGCACTCAACCCGTGTCTCAAAAAAAAAAAAAAAGATAGATAGATAGATAGATAGATAGATAGATAGATAGATAGATAGTTAAATGCTCTTACGTCAAATTGAGTACTGGTAATAATGCAATGTCTGAGCAAGCAATTACTGGGTCTACTTCGTCCAATATTTTGACTGATGTTACCAGGTCTCCTAGAGGTGCTGCTTGTGCCCCAATGGAAAAAACCTCTTTTTCAGAACCTCCGGAAGTTCAAAATCTTGGTAACAATACTACCGAATTCCCTCTTCTTCGACGCCTTAAACTTCCTACTTGTGATGATGAATGGAACACTGCTGACATTTATTTTGCTTCATCAGTTGTGCCTTTGGTATGTTCGTACATCGACCCAGATGAAGCAAATGACATCTTAGTGAAAGGGATTTTCAACTATTTCAGCAACACCTTTGGCGTTTCTGCAAGCCAAAGAAAAAGAACAAAACGTCATGCTTCCAACCTTGCTCAACGTTTAAGGGTCGCAAAACGAGAAAACAGATTAGCTCAGAAGGCCCTGCGTCGTGCAAAGAAATCCCTCAACATGTCC
Source organism: Corticium candelabrum (assembly GCF_963422355.1). Taxonomy (NCBI): domain Eukaryota; kingdom Metazoa; phylum Porifera; class Homoscleromorpha; order Homosclerophorida; family Plakinidae; genus Corticium; species Corticium candelabrum. Next base: position 2,015,389 of record NC_085104.1, read on the forward strand.
AAGGATGATTTGTTATCTCTTGTTGCCGCCCTGCGGAAATCTGTGAGATCTCTTCAAAAAATGAAACGGCTGCAGATGAAGGCAAATTTCCAAAGACAATCAAAATTCCAGCAGAGGGACATTTCGTCAAATTTTTGGAAATTTGCTAAACAAATCCTTCGTTCCGACCAAAATGAAGTCAGTCCTTCATTTACTCAGACAACTGCCTATGATTATTTTCGTTCCGCTTACTCTGCTTCGTCACCAAGAAATTGCTTTGACTACCCAGAGTGGCTGAAGCACAGAGATGCTCCATCCTTTCCAATGGGTGATCTTGTCATCACGGAAAAAGACATCTATGATAAAATCAAGTGTGCTCGTTCTGATTCGGCTCCTTGTCCTCTTGACCAAATTAGCTACAAGTTATTGAAACGATGTCCATCTTTGACTGTCGGTCTCCTGCACATCTACAATCTGTGCATTCAGCAATGCAGAGTTCCAAGACTATGGCAGTGTGCTGTCATAAAGTTAATTCCTAAACCAGGAAAAAGTATCCCTTCTGACCCGTCTACCTTCCGACCAATTGCTTTGACTTCTGTAGTTGGGAAGGTGTTCACGTCATTCATCAAAGACACTCTGTTTAAGCATCTCATATCTAATGGATATCTGGATACATCGATCCAAAAGGGGTTCATCAATCACGTCAGCGGGTGTCAAGAACATCAGTTCAAATTGGTGGAGGCTATCAGAGATGCGAAAGCCAATCAGCGGCTTCAAACCATTCTATGGATTGACTTGCGTAATGCTTTTGGAAGTGTTGATCATAACTTAATCCGCTTTGCAATGTCCCATTACAATTGTGGTGATATGGTGACAAATCTCATTTCCAATATATATTGTGGTCTTCGCGCAGTCATTTGCACAGATGACTGGTGTACTTCCAATTTTCCTTATGAGGTCGGTGTATTTCAAGGGGATCCTCTGTCAGTGGCTATTTTTGACATGGTTTTCAACCTTTACACTGATGCTTTAGAATCTCTCGCTCCAACTTGTGCCTATCAGTTTTCGTCAGTGGCTCAAAACTCTTTCTTGTGTAGTTTTGCTGATGACGCTGTCGTAGTCACAAGAGGTCCACATGAAATTAATGCTGTGTGCAAGCGAACAGACCAATTCCTCGAATGGTCTGGCCTAGAAGTCAATGCAGCAAAATGTTCAACTTTTTCACGTCGGAGGCTGATTCATCCAACTGTCTTTGACCCGGAAATCTCTATACAAGGGCAAAAGATTCCATTCTTGTCACACAAGAAAAGCTACAAGTACTTGGGTCTTCCAATTGCGTCTGATCTGTCTCATGCCGACATTTCAAGAGAGCTTCTGGAGACTACTAAGAATTTATTGAATAAAGTCGATCAAACAGCCGTTTCCCGAATGAATAAATGTCTTCTCTATAAGAGAGCGGTGCTACCGCGGCTTTCATGGTTACTGAGCATTGCATCTATTCCTTTGTCATGGATCGAGCAATCATTGGACAGTGTAGTCACGAAATTCTTAAAAAAATGGGTCGGTCTTGCTCATTCAGCAGCTGTCTCTCGCCTTTTCCTTAACACCAAGAACGGCGGCCTCCAACTTGGCCAACCGTCAGATTCTTTCAAGAGACTACAGTCTTGCAACCTGCTTCGATTTACTAAATCAAATGACGAATGCTTGAGAGCCCTGGCAACTATAAAGATTTCAAGAGAGACTGAGTTGTCATCAACCAGATTTAGTGCCGGCAGTTTCTTGGCAACTCTTGATACTTCGCCTGGGTGCCTGCAATCAAAAATAAAGAACATCAAAAAGACGATTACGGAATCATCAAATAATCGTCATTTGTCACATCTTACCTCCCTGTCTGTACAAGGTCAAGCGGCTCGATTCAAGGACGTGGAAGCTGAGCACTTTGCCTTGTCCCTAAAATCTCTACCCGATGACTTGTTCAAATGGGCAATAAATGGGCTCCAGGACACCCTCCCATCAGCAACCAACTTACAGTTGTGGAAGAAAATTTCGTGCAATCAATGTCCTCTCTGTCACCAACCCCAATCGCTGTGCCACGTGCTAAATGCATGTCCCAGTCTACTTGATCGAGGTTTGTACAAACAGAGACACGACAATACGCTGAGACTATTTGTGGACTTTCTAAAACGTCATCTTAGTCAACAGTTTTCCATAGTAGCCGACCTACCAGAATCAGTATACAATTTTCCTGTCGATATAACCTGTACCTGCCTTCGTCCAGACATTGTTGTTTGGAATGCCGTCCTCAAAAAGGCCTGGATGCTTGAGCTGTCGGTCCCATTCGAAACAGTCGTGGAAGAAACGAAGGCCCGGAAAGAACGCCGCTATGCCCAACTTGTCAAAGATGCTAACCATCAGTATAAGACGGAGCTTTTGCATCTCTTGGTTGGGTCGAGAGGATTGATTTTTCCTGAAACTCGACGAGCAGTCTGCATGTTGTGCAAGCCTCTTCAACGCGACTTGGACGATCTGTTTCAAGCTGTCATTCATTCCACCCTGAAAGACTCTTTTCGATGCTGGTTGGCAAGAAGAGACAACATCTCTTAACTTAAAAGTGTTTTTTTTTTTTGTTGTTGTAATTTCTGCTTTTAATCATTTGTGATGTATAGTCTTCGACTGGACCTCTACATAGTACTCCAGAACTCTACTTCTGTTATAGTGCTACCAGTCCTGTAGACGCTTATTGTACTGTATCGTTCGGTATATTACAATAAAGGACCTTCCATAGATGTTTTCTTTATCCAGGGAAAACCTTCGGTATAGCCCCGATCTTCCAGGTACCCTGCATTAAATATGTTACGAAACCTAAACTATAAAAAAACACTACGAAAGAATACTAAACAATAATGAAAAAGTCAAGTAAAAAATTTACGAATTTTTGATCATGTGTGAGATCTAGCAAGGGTGATGATGTCTACGGTTAGCAAATTGCTTTTGTACATTTGGAAAGCCTATAGCTTTTGATGTTCAGAGAGTTTATTTATCGATACACTATAGTAGCTAGTGTGCGGAGGTAGCTGTTTGCGAGAAGAGGGAAAGGCGTGGCCGTATGTTCTCACACCCCACCTAGTGCTAAACGATTTGCTTCGAAGCCTCTAGTCTGGTTGTTTGTGAGAAGAGTTAGCTAACCCCATGCGTGGCTAACAATAAACGTCAAAACTAATCGCACTGCAGCTCTAGGAGAGTCCGAACCACTGCTCGGTAGTAATTGGACGGGTCGACTGCTCTCTCACACCGCAAGACATTCTTGGGTAGATTTTCGCAGCCTCCACTACAGTTGTTTTGTAAGCGTCGTCTACGTTAGGTCACCTCAACTTGCATCTCCCCATATTGTTTTTGACTAATGTTGTGAAGCGTTCGCTAGGCGTGGTCACACCGCCTCGGCTCTATTAAATTAAAGAAGGTCGCATCGGTCAGTAGTCGTCAATCGTTAGTAAAATCATTTCAGTGTGCGTGTGGAGACGATAGACAGGCAACGACGCTTGAGTGGACCATTTGACATGGTGACCATTTTTCGAGGAACGCAAGAGCTGCCAATGAAATTGTTGGACGTGAGCAGTTTGCGACTGTCTCGAGTTTTCAAGGCAAGTCAAGTTGTACACGGCGCGAACAACTTTAGATGTTAAAACAATCATACAATGTTAACTAATTAATTAAGGTGATCGACAAAATTCAGTGTTGCGTATAACTGTGCAGGTAGAAGTCATTTACCTGAAAAGAGAGGATGGCAACGAGGCGCCAATATTTCCCCAGACCGGAGGTCGATTCGACGGACTCTCGGCTGGTCATCGCTATCAACTCTACGGCGACCCGCTCTTGGTGGAAGAGTCGAATGTGTCCGATGCCTCGTCGTTTTCGCAGTCGTCGCCTACAGCTGCAGCCAGTTGTAGGTGTAACCAGTGAAGCAAGTCGCCATACTGCAAGGACCGCAACAGCTCCAGCACCCGGAACTTCATGGACGCCGGCGCCGTCTTCCTCTTGGTCTGCGTTTAGATCGGTAGCACCGAGCAGCAAGAAAGCGCGGTCGCAATCGGAAGTCAGAGAAATCAAGAAGAGTGTAGACCTGTGGTCTATGGAAGTCGTTCGAAACAAGCTGCAGCTAGCCGAAGTACGTTCGCTTTGCCGAAAGTGACGTCAGCCTACTACATATTACTGACTTAGTTCAGAGTCACTTCGAAGCTCAAGGTGTTGTTCCATGCGATGACCGAATTATCCTAGTGGACAACTGCGGCGAACCGTTCGCAGATGACGACGAAACAAGAGGTAGGATATACGTTACATCTATGCATGCACAGTATGCATGACGAGGTGTTTATATAGGAGTCTCTGCAGCAGCAGCGCGGTCTTCTTTAATTTGTCTGTGCATGAACATGTCGATCACCCTAAAGCCTTGCATGCTCAAATGCACTAGCAAGCATGCATGCACTCTAGCTGGTATGTATATCTACGTTTACGCTTTAACTAATTAACCTAGTTGCTTTGGATGCATGCAGACGTAGACTTTTGGAAGGCACCGTCTCGAAGAATCTGTGCGGTACTCCAGTCGGACTATGACTCACTGAAGTGCTACCTCGATTCTATACGAGAGACGGCACCGATCAAAAGAAAACGAGCTTCATCGGCCACCGCCTCGTCAACAGCGATCGGTTACGGCCGGCTGCAGTCGTTGAGCTCGAGCACTCGTGCCTCATCTCCGGATATGGATATCCTTTTCAAGATCGACGGCGAAGTAGAAGACGCGCTAACTCATCTCGGCCGCCTGGAGTCCAGCTTCGAACGAGTACACGAGCGACTCGAGAACATCGAAGACAAGATGGAGCAAGTGACTCGCCATCGGTTGCCATCGAAACGACGCACTAAATCGAAAGTAACGACAATAGCAGCAAGAATGATGCGTTGCAAGATTTGCCACCTGTTCAGCAGAAGTCCGATAGCAGTGTCTATTTGCTGCCGACAATGGCTCGGCTGCGAACGTTGCATAGGCGAAGGAAGCCTCTGCTGAGTGGGGGGGCACAACGGTTTGTCAGGCCATAGAAATCCAAGAACACTGCTAACTCTATGCCTTAGGGTTAGGGTTAGGGTTAGGGTTACCCTAACCCTAAGATAACGGAGAGCATTTTGTGGGGGCACGTGCCCCCACGGCCCCCCCAGTTCCGTCGCCACTGCGTTGCACTTCTCAATGCAGGCGTTGCCCACTCTGCAACGCTGCGTGGTCAGACGACAAACGTCCGCTGTCTCTTCGCGGTTTCGACCACATGAAGAGCTAAAAAAGAAATGCGAAATGAACTTGGGAGCGACGTAGCTCACGACGACATCTCGTCGGACACGGAACTACCAATCGTGTTACCATCTGCCACAACCCAAGGTGCCGGTGCCTCCTCGTCACGCAGCTTGACTGCAGATGTGAACGTACGCGCCGACAATGAGAGCCCAGATATCATTGAGTGACACATTAACATAGTCTACTTAATAACTAGCTCTGGCTGTAAGCCGCGCTGTTCTACGTTAGCTAGTTGAGTTACTTAATTGAGGTGAGCAAATAGAGTTCAGTTGAGTTGACTTCAACTAGAGTTCAGAAGGCGTTGACGATGGACGTGCATGTCTGTTTACTTGGTGAGTTGTGCGACGTCATGCAAATGAGAAATGTGACCTGCTCTAGAGTACCACGCCCACCCTTGTATACGGTACAGGTACCGTGTACTACATCTAGAGTGTGCCCGTGAAAGCGCGCGGTCTACTACTTCATTAACTGTAGTAGGTTGACGGTTTCGATGTTTTAATTGTGTCTCGATTTTTCCTAGCAACAAACGTCGTTCCGTATACTTCGTCACCACAGTTGCCAACTCGGCGATCCGCTAGCTAGTGCGGAGGGAGCCTATCTAGTTATAACATAACATAGCATTTTCCTCCAACCGGTTCATCTACAATACAGGTAGCGTGTTGTGTACAATACACGTACAATACGTGTACCTACACAGCTAGGGACCGAGGTATTCGCTGGCACAACGTTGTGTGTCAGAGCGAAGTTGTCAAGAGTTGCCAACGTGGTTTGGCACGTGACGGAAAGCAAAGTAAAACAAACACCTGCTTGCGTGTTGGAAACGTGATCTCCTGAGACACGCGTACGAATGGAAGCCCTGCTGAGACCGCCGCTGAGACCCCTGCTGTGTCTAGCTTCTTCGGTCATTTCAATTTTCTATTTTCTATTTTCTATTCATGTTAGAAATAGAAAAGCGAACAGCGCGTTCAAGTTTCTAGTTTTGAGCACATAAGTGCTTAAAAATCAAACCTTAAAAGATAAATCTAAAGATCACAAGAATCAAACATCAAAAGATGAAACCATTTTATAAAAAATATGGAAAATTAAAAATTAAAAATTAAAAATTTAAAAATTAAAAATTTAATAAATACAAAAATTTAAATAAGAATGCAAGTAAAATATTAAAAATTAAAAATTAAAAATTAAAAATTAAAAAAATTAACTAAAAATTGAAAATTGAAAAATAAAAACATGAAAATTGAAATGTAGAAAATTAAATGGCCGGACCATCCACTGACCGAAGAAGTTACTGATTCATGGGTGACGGACGTGTTGCATTCAATTCTTGCAAGGTACAATTCTAGAGACGTTTTCAATGTTGACGAAACTGGTTTGTTTTGGAGACTTTTGCCAGACAAGACGCTTGCATTTAAACATGAGAAATGTCACGGTGGCAAGAAATCAAAGGAGAGAATAACAGCAATGGTGTGCACCAATATGGATGGGTCAGAAAAATGGCCATTACTGGTGATTGGCAAGTTCAAAAACCCAAGGTGTTTCAAACGGATTAGGCAAATCCCTAGGAATATGAAGCCAACAAACGAGCATGGATGACTGGTGATCTGTTTATCAAGTGGATGAGGTCATTTGATGCAGCAATGGCCAAAGCCAAGCGTAAGGTGTTGCTGGTGGTTGATAATTGTACTGCTCATAGCCATGTGGCTGGTCTCAAAGCTACAGAGCTTCTGTTTCTTCCTCCTAACGCTACTGCCAAGCTTCAACCTTGAGACTGTGGAATAATAAAGAATTTAAAGACTCACTACAGATCTCTCATGCTTCGTAAGTTACTGCAGCATTTTGACTCAGGTTTCAAAGCAGCTGAATTTTCCATAAATCTTTTTGACGCACTGACACTGCTAAGGATGGCGTGGGACTCAGTCACTATGGCCACAGTGGAGAACTGCTTTAAAAAGCAGGATTCCACACAGACAGTGCCACCACAGATGTCGAAACAGATGAGCCAAGTGTAATGCCTCTTGTTGAGGGTCTTTTAGACAGAGGTCTAATAGACAGTTCTTTTGCTGCAGACGACTTCTTTAATGTTGATTCAGAAGTGGTGGTATCTCCTGCAATGACTGTAGCTGAAGTAGTTAGCAGTCTGCAGCATTCAGCAGAAGCAGACAACCCTTCCACAGAAGATGGTTCAGAAGATGACTGTGGTGATGAAGTACCACTAGTTAGCCATTATGAAGCCAGCAACTGTTTGCAGAAGCTTCGATATTTTATTGTACAGAGAGATGGTAATTCAGATTTGCTAGACCAAATAGGTAAATTAGAGAAAAAGATTGATAGTTTTGCAGTCAAGCATAGGTATCAGGTGACTTTAGAGTCTTAATTTAATTTAAATAGGTTTAATTTAACATAATTTAAATAGGTTGAAACAAAGCTTTTGGATAAGTAGAATTATTTTTGTGGCCCCTTAAGATTTGACTTAAGCAGACTCTACTGTAGCACTCTAACTGTAGCGCATGCGCGCTTCGGGATAGCAATGACGAGATTTGATTTGGCAGCGCAGGTGGCGCAAACCGCTCACCGTACGTACATATACGGTGTGTACGTATGACTCAGATGATTACGCGTGATGAGAGTGACTTTGCCAACCGGAACCGGAAATCGAATTACACAGTGTACGTACATCGTACGTACATTTAAATACAACGACCCTGTCTGCCACCTTTCACTCGTAGTCCTGCTATCGATCCATCCACACCATTCCTTGCCTCCTCATTGCTGTGGAATCATGTCAAAACCAGTTGTTCTCGTTCTCGGCACTAACGGCTACGTCGGAAAAGCGACAGTGAAGAGTCTGAGTGAAACCTACGCCGACAAGGTCGTCATCAAGGCCGCGTCACGTGACCCCGCCAAGCTCGGCGAACTGCGCGATCTGAAGGGAGTCGAGCTGGTCGCACTCGATATGTCGGCGCCCGACGCCGCTTCCCACATCAAAGCGACCGGCGCCTCTACGGTCTACATCGTCACTCCGGGAGTGGAAAATCGTGCAGCCATCACATCCAATGCAGCCAATGCAAGCAAAGAGGCGAATGTCAGGCATCTCGTCCTAGTGTCGACCTTCATGGCCGATACGAAGGATACCGTGTTGGGAAGTCAGTTTACGGAAATAGAGAGTCACGTGAAGAAGCTGGGATTGCCGTACACGCTTCTTCGACTGCCAGTCTTTATCGACAATTTCTGGGCGGATGCTGAAACCATCAAAAAGCAATCCACAAGTACAGTACTCTGTTCTAAGGCCGAGAATTCTAAGTTTGAAAAATTGAATATAATTAAACTTTAGTTGTTTGACAGGCGCGTGAGCACACATTTTAGCTGGTGAACGTGGTTTTCAAATTTAAATTTTTAATTTGAAATTTGTTGAAATACTTCTTGCTAGTTACATACTTGAACACATTAGTTTGTTCGCATGTGACTTTGAGGAATTCTCGCTGTTTAGATAGGTACATTCCTGTGCATTAAAAGTTGATATAAAATATAAAATTATAAAACGTGCAGGGATGTTTGAGTATACAACTCCTGTCAAACAAGTAACTTTATTCTTGTGGCCATAAGTTGTATTTTCAAAACTTTTCTTTTCTATTGTCTTACAAATTTTAAATTATAGTAATCGCAGTGGATATGTCTAGGTCATAGCATGGTTTATTGAATAGTGGAATCCGCTGATTTCAGTATATCGTATTTGCTTTGTAGTTTGGATAAAGTCGGGAACACATGCATTTGTGTTGATTGTGAAATTTGTTGTGTAGAGTATGGAGCAATAAATCCTGATGCTGCTTTTACACCCATTGCTGTCAGTGACATAGGAAAGGCGTCTGCTGCTGTTTTGGCTAATCCTGGCCTGTATGTGAACAAGACCATCAAGCTTGCTACCAAAGCTTGCACTTACAATGATGTGGTGAAAGCCTTCAGTGAGTCACTTGGGAGAGAAATCAAATATGTGCAAGTCCCGTATGAGGTTGTCGCTAAAGGAGCTTTGGACATGGGATTTCCAGAGTGGCAGGCTAACGCACTCATTGAAATGAACAAGCTAATCAACGCTGGCTCACCGGTCACTAATGATCCAGAAGGTGTGATTCAATTCAAAAGTATCACTGGATCTGATCCGATTCCTGTCGAGCAGTGGGTGGCAGCTGTAGCTGGCGGATTCAAGTAACCTACAGGAATTTACTGAAAAGATTGATGCTGCCAGTGTTCAGCATTCTAGTTGATTTTAGAAGAGTGTTTACATTAGGAAAAAAGTTCAAGAATGTGTTTGCAATTTATTCAGGCAAATAAGTCAAAATGTCTAAACTCACTCAGTGACTGTTACCTTCATTATTTCTCTCAGATTCTTTCCTTACCAACTCTAGATAATAAAGTGTGCATATTCACTTCAATTACTAGATAAGTATGGAAAGAATGAATAGAGAAGCACATTACAGTGCTAAACCCTCGGCAGGTGTATGTAATCACATATCTCGTCACGTGATAATGTTTTGCATACTGAGGTTTTAGCCCAACCCATTCGTCTCAGCTAGGGTTTCCAATGCATTCGTTTAGCTAGACAAAAGAGCGCAAAGCGTGTACCGTCTCCAGACTTGCGTACTTACAGGTCAGTCGCTTCGTTCGACAAACAGACGCGCTGTCATGGACAATGCACATTTCCCTTCGCAAATTTCCGTGGAGCGCCAAATTTCGTCACTAGTGATTTTTGCAACAATGCCGCGGCCGGTCAGCCACGCACACCGAAAATTCAAGCTGTCAGACTGCAGAACCATTATGCAGAAACACTGGAACAAGCAAAATGTTACAAGTCAGGTAGAGCTACTAGATGCACGTACCGCATGGTGTCTAGATCCAGCACCTTCGCTTCCTACACGCCTGGTTGTTGGTGGGAAAACATGCACGTGAAAATGTTGAGACTAGGCGTTGTTTCTATGTGGTACTAAACCCTTATTTATAGCAAAGGACTAAACACCATGTACAGGATGGACGCCCGATGGCCGAATTCTCGCTAACAGCTACCAAACAAGAGAGGTGGAGCCCTAAGATGACATCACGTTCATCTATTGGTCGGAATAGCTTCATTTGTATCTGCGCTAGTCAAGTATAAATACGGTCGCACGTACGGTCGCACGTCGGACGACTACTAAAGTTAATTAACACAAGGCTAGAGAGTTGCGGCAGCAAGACGGTCCTCACTCTGAGTGCTAAGAGCAGAAGCAGAACGCTCACAGGAACCAGATATTTTCAGTTTAGCTGAGGAGGTTTGTCCAAACCGCTCAACCCCCCTGCGTACGCCCTTCAAGCATGCCCATCGGAATGAACTCTAATTAAAGTGGTGGGAATAACGCACTCTAATAGCGTTACTAAAACACCACGCCTACTTTGAATTAATATCAATCAGTAAATTTGAGTAATTGCTAATATATTACTTATTTAATTGGTTATACCCAAAACGGAAGTTAACGAGAATCAATGCCGTGACTCTGTCAAACTACACTTTTGTCGAAAGTGGTGTGACCATGGCCTCAGCAGCTCGATAGGCGCTCCGACAGACGCGTGTGTAGTATGTGATCACCGTTACCTGACGTACTAAAGAAGCTAAACCGTCGGTTGCTATTACTACATTACAACGTGTTTATCCACCTCATTGAAATAGTTAGCTATAACCAATGAAGAGCGTGAGAGGGGGGGGGGGGGGGAAAGGATAGACACATTGACTGATTGATGAGCGTCAGCGATGAGCCACCACGCATACCATGACTACTAATTCTGTGATTTGGTTTTCTTTCCTCTGAAAAGATTCTTTGCATCTGCATCTGTGCTCGATCTGCCACAAGTAGCCTAGACGTACACTTTCGATAAGTTTCTCTTCCATAAATTACTTCCGGATATTTTACTGCCGAATTTGATATCTGATTTGTTGATAAATAGCACGTGCTTCCGGTAATCGCTAGCTGGGGCACTTACGGTCTAGATGCTGAAGACTTGAATCAACTTGAGTGCGTCTCTGTGTACACACTCGACAGCCGACCTCGTCATTGCCCGGATTGTCAGTCGAGGATTGACAATACAGGAAATGACGAGGGCGGAGACGAGTCTGCTAAATAGAGTAGTCTAGTACTCTAACTGTGGCGCATGCGCGGCGCGGGATAGCAATGATGACATTTGATTTGGCAGCGCAGGTGGCGCAAACCGCTCACCGTACGTACATATACGGTGTGTACGTATGACTCAGATGATTACGCGTGATGAGAGTGACTTTGCCAACCGGAACCGGAAATCGAATTACACAGTGTACGTACATCGTACGTACATCTAAATACAACGACCCTGTCTGCCACCTTTCACTCGTAGTCCTGCTATCGATCCATCCACACCATTCCTTGCCTCCTCATTGCTGTGGAATCATGTCAAAACCAGTTGTTCTCGTTCTCGGCACTAACGGCTACGTCGGAAAAGCGACAGTGAAGAGTCTGAGTGAAACCTACGCCGACAAGGTCGTCGTCAAGGCCGCGTCACGTGACCCCGCCAAGCTCGGCGAACTGCGCGATCTGAAGGGAGTCGAGCTGGTCGCACTCGATATGTCGGCGCCCGACGCCGCTTCCCACATCAAAGCGACCGGCGCCTCTACGGTCTACATCGTCACGCCGGGAGTGGAAAATCGTGCAGCCATCACATCCAATGCAGCCAATGCAAGCAAAGAGGCGAATGTCAGGCATCTCGTCCTAGTGTCGACCTTCATGGCCGATACGAAGGATACCGTGTTGGGAAGTCAGTTTACGGAAATAGAGAGTCACGTGAAGAAGCTGGGATTGCCGTACACGCTTCTTCGACTGCCAGTCTTTATCGACAATTTCTGGGCGGATGCTGAAACCATCAAAAAGCAATCCACAAGTACAGTACTCTGTTCTAAGGCCGAGAATTCTAAGTTTGAAAAATTGAATATAATTAAACTTTAGTTGTTTGACAGGCGCGTGAGCACACATTTTAGCTGGTGGACGTGGTTTTCAAATTAAAATTTATACATTTGAAATTTGTTGAAATACTTCTTGCTAGTTATATACTTGAACACATTAGTTTGTTCGCATGTGACTTTGAGGAATTCTCGCTGTTTAGATAGGTACATTCCTGTGCATTAAAAGTTGATATAAAATATAAAATTATAAAACGTGCAGGGATGTTTGAGTATACAACTCCTGTCAAACAAGTAACTTTATTCTTGTGGCCATAAGTTGTATTTTCAAAACTTTTCTTTTCTATTGTTTTACAAATTTTAAATTATAGTAATCGCAGTGGATATGTCTAGGTCATAGCATGGTTTATTGAATAGTGGAATCCGCTGATTTCAGTATATCGTATTTGCTTTGTAGTTTGGATAAAGTCGGGAACACATGCATTTGTGTTGATTGTGAAATTTGTTGTGTAGAGTATGGAGCAGTAAATCCTGATGCTGCTTTTACACCCATTGCTGTCAGTGACATAGGAAAGGCGTCTGCTGCTGTTTTGGCTAATCCTGGCCTCTATGTGAACAAGACCATCAAGCTTGCTACCAAAGCTTGCACTTACAATGATGTGGTGAAAGCCTTCAGTGAGTCACTTGGGAGAGAAATCAAATATGTGCAAGTCCCGTATGAGGTTGTCGCTAAAGGAGCTTTGGACATGGGATTTCCAGAGTGGCAAGCTAACGCACTCATTGAAATGAACAAGCTAATCAACGCTGGCTCACCAGTCACTAATGATCCAGAAGGTGTGATTCAATTCAAAAGTATCACTGGATCTGATCCGATTCCTGTCCAGCAGTGGGTGGCAGCTGTAGCTGGCGGATTCAAATAACCTACAGGAATTTACTGAAAAGATTGATGCTGCCAGTGTTCAGCATTCTAGTTGATTTTAGAAGAGTGTTTGCATTAGGAAAACAGTTCAAGAATGTGTTTGCAATTAGTTCAGGCAAATAAGTCAGCAGCAATCTCACAGTTATCTTCATTGTTTTCAGGTTCTTTTCGTACTTACCTTAGAGACAAAGATACTTTGGAAACGACACGTTGAACGCTCTAAACATGGTCCAAACTCTAGATCTAGTACAAACAACACAGAAATACCTTAAGTAGGACAATTACAAATACAGGCCCACTCTAGAACGTGACCCCATATGCCTAACATCACACGATCAAAGCGAATGGCTCCTACACTTAAATATACTAAACTCTAAGAAAATCCTATTTCTAGGAAATCAGGCTTTTTTTGAGGTCACTGAAATCTGTAGCGTTTTTTTATCGAATCAAATTCTTTCGTAGCTCACGTATAACTGCGTAGATTTTATTAGCTTACCAAGTTACCAACGATTCACTGTACCTGATTGGCTTTGATGTAGGCATTTCGCGTTGAAGAACAAACCCAAACTCTAAAGATACGTATTTCTCTTCTGCGGATATGAATCTCCCGTCGCCTTCCGCTTACCATGGCCACGCCATAGTTACAAAGAAACTCCCGTATATGGAAGGCTTTGAGTAAGCTATTTCTGTACAAAAAGTAGTTTTTACGAGAACAAGTCTCGAAAAGAACTTTATTCGATAAAAATAGGATCACTGGGGTATGACTTCTTCAGGTACAGTACATGTAAGTGCAAAATGCAGAGTAGTGAGCTTTAGCGCGCGTTAAAAAAGGCATGGTATCTAGCGCACGTTAATTAGTTTTGTTTATTAGCTAAAAACTATAACCGACATTAAGACTAAGCATGCGCATTGGCAACTTGACCTCAAATACCTTATACGCAGCAGACTGTAATTTCTAAGTAAATCATATATTACCTACTTAATTAATCACCTACCTTAGCTATACGCCAACGGGCTACTGACGAAAGGAAAGTGTGTCTGGAAAGTAGTATGCCGAAACGGCCGGAAAGATTCTGCTGCCTGTGTACTGAAATACTAGAACTACTCGTACAATAGTATCCCTAAAGTACTTTAAAGAAGTTGAACTACATACAATCACAAGACCAAAACCAACTAAACATGGAATACGGACACACACAATAATTGATATAAACAGTAGAGACCATGCGTGCAATAAAATTCAATTCTATATACAACACACCGTCCGTATTGCCCTATCTCCTCTCATCCGGTGCTACAGCTCCTGACGTGTCTACAACCATCCTGATAAACACCGTGTCATCTTTCACGTAGTTTCCAGCGTCCAACTTCTCCACCGGTGCGAACAATGGGCATCCGCTGGCGACATTCATCTCCCTAGTCGGCCGGTGAAACGACGACGACGTCGGATCGGGACGGAAAGTGTCTGAGATGTGGCGCCTTCCATCCTGATCGACGAGACTAAGTGTGACCTTCTGGCTGAATGGCCACATCAACAAAGAATCGTACTCCCCACGCATAATAACAAAGAACAAAGACAAGTGAGTGTTCTTTCCGATGCCGTCGCCGTTCAGGTAGAGCCGTCCGCACATCTTGTAGCCGCACGGCGATGTGTAGAACGGCTGGGAGTAGATACTCGGTGTCTTCCCGCTCACGGCGTCGCGTCGTCGCCGCCGCACGTCCATGATCTTCCACAGCAACACGCCGTTCACGCCCTTGCAATCCATCATATCCAATCGGAGACTGTGCTCGGCCAGTTTGATGTCGTGGACGGCAAGTACGCGATCCTGTGCGGAAAACTGCTGAGTTTCGGCGGGACTCATCCCACTCCTGTCACCGCTCCGAGTACGAGAAGCCGAGAGCCGCTCTTCTTGCGATTGCAACTTCCTCGTGTTCGACGTCGTAATGTGTTCCATCTTCTCGAGTCGTTCAGACAAATGTTCAAAATACTTGTTAATATCACTAAGACGAACGTCGAAGTCATGCCGCAAGTTCGCCACCGACTGACGGGTAGCCTCGGTTGTTTTCTCGTTGATCAGTTTCACTTGAGTTTCCATTTCCGATCGACGCTGCTCGATTTCCTTCACGTGATTCCATTCGGCATCGATGGCGCGCCCCGTCTCTTCAATGTTTTGAAGAAACAACGTCGACTTGCCCATGTCGGCCATTGCCACGTCAACCGTTTCGCGAAGAGCGAGACATTCCTGGCTTACCCCGCTAACGTGTTCCAGAAGATGCATTTCGACGTGTTCTGCTAGAGCTTGCTGTGTGTCCTATAATCATGCAGAAAGGAAGGCAAATGTGAGAAGAAGAGAAGAAATACGACGAAATGTGCAGTAGCGTCGCTGAACCTCCAAAATTGGGAGACCAGCTGCTAAGGTTTAATAATTAATTATGAGACAGTGGCGTAGCTGGTCAGACGAAAGGGAGGTCACTCTGGCTGAGACATATAACGTTTTGGGGAACTATACAAGGCTTATGAGCTATCATGCCACTAGTACTATATGATTTGCCATACACAACAGCAAAAGAACGATTGCTACTAGCTAAATGGAATTTCCGGACGTTGAAAATAGTTTCTCGCACTATGCACAAGGCTTGGCTCGTTTCCGGACTCCGACGCCTTGTTTTGTACGTTAACCGTCTACAAATGCAAAGTTTACGAGCCTAGCGCCTGGTTTAAACCATCACACTGACGCTCCGCATTGCGTCAAACTTCAAAGAGATCGCCTCGACGAAAGGGTCATTCCTTGATTTTGATCACTGACGCTGAAGTACGATTCATCTCAGGATCAACGTCAGCGTCAGCGTCATATTGTAATCCAGGCTTACCAAAAACCCAATTCACACAGAGAACGTCCAAAGTAATACCGACTGCGTGTATAGTATGTCATGCACGCACGCCCACGCAATGGCCATATGAGAAGGCAGAGCTGTGAAAGGGGACCCCACCAGGTATACGCGTCTGTGAGACTTTGCCTATTGTCTAAAAGGCCACACCTACGATAATCGGGAAAGATGCATGCCTTCCATAGATAGAGCGACGCCACTGCAATCGTTTGTATATATAGACGCACTAGTTCATGCTTGCAGCCGACGAACTTGCACTTGAACATCTGACGAGGGCAATCTTTGCAGTGTTGTTCCATCTATACGTAAACACACAAGGCATGAAGAAAGGAAATAGTGGAGAACGTAATACACTATAATGATATGCAGATGTTCCTGTCAACGTCGATTAGCAAACAACAATTGTTACATCTCTGTCGTCAAAGTCGTAGTACAGGTGCAAGTTACTCACAAGTAATGAAAAACGAAAAAAGAATCGTTGGAAAGTGCTACTCAAATGTCACATACCGCCCACAATACGGTTGTGTCACTTGTTTCCATACGAAATGGTGTGGTGTGGTGTGGTGTGGTGGTGGTGGTGGTGGTGGTGGTGGTGTGTGTGTGTGTGTGTGTGTGTGTGTGTGTGTGTGTGTGTGTGTGTGTGTGTGTGTGTGTGTGGTGTGTGTGTGTGTGTGTGTGTGTGTGTGTGTGCGTGTGTGTGTGTGTGTGTGTGTGTGTGGTGTGTGTGTGTGTGTGTGTGTGTGTGTGTGTGTGTGTGTGTGTGTGTGTGTGTGTGTGTGTGTGTGTGTGTGTGTGTGTGGACTCAATCAACAAAATGTTTAGACATGGCAAGTTAGTCATGTGCATTCACACCAACAATTGATCGAATTCATGGTCATCAAAAGCTAATTCAACTCTAAACTCCTCTTTCAGTGCCGTCAGAAAACACTTGGGTACTGTAGTATAGTCACATGCAACCTCTGCAGTTTTATGTGTTCCATTACAAAAACATTGAACAGTTTGAAAAGCAAATTATCATATTCAAATTTTCACACAATGATGAGTAATAACGCACGCACATACAGTCACAAGAACAAACCAAGACGGTGCAATCTGCAACTTACATCCTTCCTCTTTATGAATCGACCTTCCTGACATCTGTTAGGACACTCTACAAGTACTTCCGAACAGGACGATTCATGATCCTACCGGACGTTCACAAACACAAGAAGTGATGAATAAACTGCTCAAACACCGCGTTGATATACAAACAATTTACCGTCTGCTGGAAAGCTTTCATCTCTTCTCCACAGCGGCAAATGATTGTCCGCCATTGACACTGGTGATTCAAATGCTGATCCATGTTAAGTCTCATCACCTGTTCATTGCATTCTGCCCTCGCACAAGGCAACTTCACATAATCACAGTTGTCCCAGTGAGCCTAAATGAGACACATATGCATACATACATTTGTGTATACATACATTCATACATATACTGTCTCTTGCATAATTATAAATCCACCCTACCTGTTGTACATTTTATTGTGTTTTTGACCGCCTAGTCAGTCGCAGAGAAGCTTCTAAGTTATATTTTCATTACAAAATTATTTGCTGTTTATCTGAGTCTAGATTCAATCTCCTTCACACATTGACTAGAGAATTTAAAGTTGCCAAGTTGGGGAAAAACATCATTATCTTCCTAAATCTTGTCTGCGCATGTGCTGTAAAGTGAATATTTTATCATAGTAAACAAATTTGTGGCGTTTAGTGTAATTGGTTTCTAAGCAAGAACTCGTTAATATTTACTCACTACTATCTAGCATTTCGTCCAACCGCCTTTAGCTCTACGTATCGCTTCTACGCGACGCGGAAGACTGTCAACTAAAGTCTGTACAAGATCAACAGGAATTGACGCCCATGCTGTCTGCACCGCCGCCCCGAGATCGGCTGTTGTTCGAGGGTGCAGACGATTTACCCTCACTTTCAGCCAGAGCCACAGATGTTCTATTGAAGTGGCGTCTGGAGAGCGAGACGGCCACTCAAGAACATTGACGTCATTAGCACGAAGCGACTCTCTCGTCGAAAACGCAGTGTGGATTTTTACGAGGTTGTCGAGCGTTGAGACCTTTCTCTGACAGGCGTCTACTAATGAGGGAATGTGACACAGGTTGGCCAGTCATGACAGTCAAGTCTGCTTGAAGCTCTCGCAGAGTGACTTGGCGATCTCGAAGAACAGCAAATTCGATATGTCGGTCAGTTGGAGTTGCTGTTTTTCTACCTCGGCCTGGTCTTCTTTGTAGTCGATGCTGCCGTTTTGAAGGGCGTCTGATGACATTCTGAATCACTCAACGAGAGACTCCTACAACTCCTGCCACTTCACGTTCTGACAACTCGTTCTCAAGATGGACCTCGATTTCTTGTAGAGTCATGGGGCTGCACTACTTTCCTTGAGGCATGATTACACACGAACAACGCAAAGAATCGAGTCAAGGACGGAAATTGGAAAAAATTGATAACTGAACTGTAGGGTTGCCGACGTTCGCCGCTCTGTGAGCTCCAACAGCGTATAAAAACAGGACAATTTGGCGCATTTGTCTCAACTTGCACTATTCTCAGCCATCACAGAATATAACCGGAAGTAACGAATTTAGGAATTTCTACGTTATACAGTAAGAAATAACATTGAAGCCAACAGTTTTGCGTCTTGTAATCATTAGTGCATAGATTTAGTGCTTTTGTTTGTTTTTAAACAATTACAGATCATAAGAACGAGTTTGTTACGTCATAAACAATTTGCTCATTTGCTGCCAAACAAAGACAAAACGGCAATTTCTGGCAACTTAACGATGAATTTAATGTTAAGTTCTCTCAGTAGTAGAAAGCATACGAAGGAAACTGTTTAGATTGGACATTTGTGGTTTACTGCCAGACAAACGCACTTGAATTTCTTTAGTGAAAGAGGAACAAAATTATTTAGTTGTAGCTCTAACTCTAAGAACACAAGTATTGCTATATGTTGGTAGTTCAAAGTAATCATGAAAGGAACTCCTGGTATCATTTTACACCATTCACACATTTTGTCCGTCACGTGAGTAGGGTGGATTTATAATTTTGCAAGAGTCTGTACATAATACATTCATACATACATACATAAATACATACATGCATACATGATGGTACGTCTACCAAACTCGGTGATAACTCCTCCAATGCCTATTGTGTCTTTGGTGAGAAGCAGACCTGGTTTACATACATCACACACACACGCACACACGCACGCACGCACACACGCACGCACGCACACCTAAATCCTAATCCTAAACGTCAGGAGCTGCCTCTCAGAGGTCACGCCCCCAGCTGTTAAGCTGGGCCCTGTGCGCTACTCAGGGAACTCTGGGCCTGCGCTAGCAACTCCTGGAGTCAGGCCAGGCACTCGCAGGAGCACCAACATGTGAAGCCAACTGTGGTGTGAGCACCTGAAGTCTCACCAGGACCCCAGTGGCTGATGTCACGTCATAGCTGATGACCGCTTAGGACCCCAGTCAATGACCAGGTACTCATTTATACTCCTGAGTCGAGAGAAGCAAATGTGTGTTAGTTTCTTGCTTAAGGAAATTATGCCATAGCTCCCCATCACTTTGACTTGAACTTGTGATCCTTCAAGGTCCCGGATGTAGACACTCCGTAAGATGACTTTCCAACCAACTGAGCTATCACAACACACACACACACACACACACACACACACACACACACACACACACACACACACACACACACACACAATACATAAGCAAGCTTTCAGGTTATTTCTGAAATCACACCATGCAACACATGCAACAAAAATAGAATCAATAACAAAACTGCTTTCCTAACCTGGAGACTATGCTTCGGCCCCACAAAATCACAACCACTGCTATTTTCCCAACAGTGAACAAGGAGTTTACTGCATTCTTTTTCTGCAAATACATCAGGAAACGTCTAATACACAGCGAGGACGTTCTGTTTATTCTGCAGTACCTGCAACCTACTACATTATTGTTCATTACCTGCTTTTGATCAATCGTTTCACCACAATTAGGGCATATCAAGGGTTGTTCAGAAGATAAATTTCTGTCAAATACAAAAACATACTAAACATCATAAATACTTTATTAATTAAATATATCAAGTTTACAGCATCATTTTTAATAATGCTATGCATATCCATTCTCCAACATTGTCACTACCCCTTGAACTTTGGTAAATTCCAAGTGCACAAAGCCTAGATGTGTTGTGTACGTAGGTGCGCATGCGCAAAAATCTACCCACAAAGTAAGATGGCAGTTCCCACATATAACAATTAAAGTGTGTCAATTAAATTACTATGATATCACACACAACTGATTTTAGTTTCATTTAGTCATAATGAAACCAGTTAGTACCTGCCACCTTACCTTAATTGACAAAATGAATGTGAACTAACTAACTGTCAAACCACAGAATCAAACACACAGATAAATACAATTAACTAAGTGCAACTATCTCTTCTAACTATCTTAATTAATCAACCTACCAGTGTGTCATAATAAATGGCTAGCAACTTCTAATTTACCCTATACCTTTTGCTGATCCATTGTCAATTAACAATAAACTATAATCAAACGTAATGTCCAAAGACCACATTTTGCAATTTATCAACACCAGAGTCTAACCAGCATTCTGACATCAAAACACACACTTAAAACAAATATACAAGTAAAGCTTTTGTTAAATTACAATTACACATTAGAGCGACCTAGAGCACCAAGAGAACTAGATAGCTCTTCTCTAGGGATTGCCCCACATCAAAGCTGAAAGCATTATTAAAAGGGATCTAGCTACAGGAGAGTGTATCCTGGAGTTGGGCTGAAATTGAGAAAACTCTTTCCAGCCAATACACCAAATCCCCAAGTTCGAACCCAACTGTCGTCAGTCATGATCCTGCAGACTGCATCAATCGATCCCTAGCTGCATACCTACCATAGCTAGAAAAATGCACGCAAATATACTTACTGCAGCTGAAGTTTGTAGCAATGGCGGTCCCAACGCTCTCCGCAAGATACTTGAACTGCATTCTGTAAGGGACTGTTGCAGATGGCGCAGAGTAAATGCCTGGGAACGTCTTCCGCATAGACAATACACTGAGAGCCTTCAGTGACAGTTAGGGAATCCTTTTTCTTCTCAGACGAATAGCTGCCGTGAGAAACGTCCGTTTCTTCCATCGATAGCTAAATTGGCTAGCTATCCAGGCATGCTATCAGAAGTTGACACGTAGCTGATCATTTAACGCGCGCTAGAAACACGTGAGAGACTGGTAATTGGACCAAACGACAAACAATTTCCTTGATTTCTCTGACTCAATAGCTGTACGACGTTTTTTTCTGACATTGAAAGCATGCGCAGGTGCGTAGTACTACCTAGGGGTAGGGTACGCGAATGTATGTGATAAATTGTAATTTTTAGACACTCTATGGTTCGTTACTAGAGCTTTATCTGTCTCGTTGTATTAGACAACAATTACAGTAACTTACATAACCTATGACGGAGTATCTACCTAGCTGTACTTAGATTTTGTTCTATCACTGTCAATTAATTGAAATTAATGTTTGAATCTTCGAAGTCAGCAATAGAATTTTCGTTTGGCGCTGTAATCTCTACTGCGGGGGCTACGTTCCCTCGGTGTAGTCTCATGCAGCCAGCTCCACCTTTGGCTCCGAGCCAGTCTTTCCCCGCCCCACCGTTCCCCGGATTGTCAAATGATTGGCTTCAGTCGATAGATCAGAATCTTCAGTCTACCAAACAACCGGGGAAGTTAAGTTCGCGAGATGTCCCGGATAATCTGAACATCTGTAGGGCGTATCGACAGCTTGCATGACAACTTCGAATCATCCGCGCACAGTCTAGTAAGTTTTTGACGTCAGCTCGTCTAACAAGGCAGCGTTGACAACTGATCTATTCTCTGTTTTTTGGCGTGCTTTCCAACCTTAGAGAGATCTAGATACGCTTGCAGGAAGCCGAGCAAAACGGTCAACTATGACGTTCGTCCGCCGGTAGCTTCGACTATTTGTATTTCGCCCAACATATAGAGCGGAGCGAATCCAGCCTACTTGGTTCTTGGATGTGCCTGCACTATTGCTTTCTTCAGAACTTCTTGTCAAGGTGGAATCTTCTCTTGTTTGGAGGTGCTGGACGAGGTCAAAGTGACGATGATTATGGCGGTTTCCGGTCATTTTGACTCGCGATGTAGTCGTACAAGGTGAGTGTTATTGGCATTTGTTGTTAAGCATGTGCAAGACTGTCGTTAGCACATACATTTTGATGAGGAATCGGTTGCGTTGGGGCTTGCTGGGTATGAGTTTTCGTGGGCTAATAATACGTACTTTGTTAGGAGCGGTCAAAGTAAGCGACATTCTTTTGCTCCCTACATTTTGCCCAACTGATTTTCGTCTCTTTATCTGCATGAACACAGAGTAAAAGAGTTGCTTCGGTCGCGCGTGCACTTCCCTAAGCCGTCAGATCCCGCCAGCACCATGCAAACTACCGCCGTATCAAGGCTATCGAGAAGGACTCATGACAGATGGCAGTCAGATTTGGGCGTGACTTGTGGTGTCAGGGCGGTGCTGCTACGCGCCATCTAGATATTGCATGTGTTTCACGAATTAGTGGACAATTGTTCGGACAATATGTGTGACTTACGTGTAGAGGCTCTAACTTGAAGATGTTTAGCCGTGTAATGTGTACACTGCAGTAATACACGTACAATACACTAATGGCGACTTCAAAGCAGTACATGCATGTGTACAGTATTGTGGTATACAGTGTGTAACGCAAAAGTAATTACGTAATTAAGTGTATTGCTACGTCACTTGAAAATAGTAACTCTTATTTAAGTAACTAAAGTTGTGTAGGAAGATGGTTCAAAATGTCCGAAAAAATAATTTGGCTCATCCCTACTAGCAGTGTTCTCAGATCTCTCTTTCTGTATGTATGTAGGTGAAGCCACAATGGTCAAGAAGTGCCTCTTGTTGTCACTGGGTGCTAACTGGCAGTCTCACACAGATCAATATCTCTCCTATGCTATGGGCATCTGATTGCTGTAATTACAATTGCGTATCGTACTAGTTTGTTGCAATAGCGGTTTGCGCATACTGTACATGTCTTAGAAATATTCAAGCACAGTAACTGATGTACGTAGCTAGTCTAGGCCGTACGTACGTACCGTCGACATCCATGTTTGTGTGACTGGCTAAATACCTCTAGCGCAGAACCCTTGGTATCTCTGGAAGCACTTGGTACGGAGTATTTGCACTTACACGTTGCAATACTTCTGTGAGGAAGTCTTGTATGTGTCCCCTTCTTGAGTTTGCAGCATACGAGGCAGTCACAACAACTGGGGCCCATGTGCCGGTCAGATACTGAGGGCTTCTGTTCGACTGGAGCTACAATGTAGGGCAAAGCTCTGCCATGATAGGAATATGTGTGCGTGGTTGAACTCGAGAGATCTAGCCGTGTTATACGGGTCGCACCATACGAGTATACGGGACCTGTTCGAACATAAATTCTGTGGTTGTTTGGTAGACTGCTTCTCACGGCATGTGTTTTTCTGGATGTCAAGAAAGCTTTTGACACCGTTGACCATCGTATACTGCTAAAGAAATTATCTGCTGTTGGGTGTGGATGCAGAAGCTTACAGTACGTGGTTCAGTGAGTATTTTTCTAGTAGGAAGCAGCGTGCCAAAGTAGGAAACATTACTTCCAACTTTGGGTCCATTCAAAGAGGTGTTCCGCAGAGATCCAAACTAGCTCCTCTACTGTTCGCTCTATATTTAAATGACCTTCCACCTTGTGTGCCTCGTGGAAAAGTCACAATGTATGCAGATGACACTCAGGTTGAGTGCAGTGCTGAGTCATCTTGTGAGCTTCAACTAGCGTTGGATACGTGCATGAAAGATTTACAGAATTGGATGTCCACAAATGAACTCAGTATCAATCCGGCAAAGTCTGAACTACTCATTATCTCCAGACAGTCCAGAGAAAAGGAAGTATCCCATGTGGAAGTGACTCTCTCTTGGCAGAAACCTAGAAGATCAAAGTGTTGCAAATGCCTTGGAGTTATGGTTGATGACCAGCTGCAATGGGGCAACCATATTGACTGGGTGTGCTCAAAAGCGTACACTCTTCTGAGAGGTTTTCGTCGGGTGAAAAGCTCACTTCCACAAGATCTCAGACAGCGTTTTGTTGGAGGGAAATTCCTTCCTCTTCTGGAATATTTCAGTGTGGTATGGGATACTGCCTCAGCAAACCTGAAAGCAAAGATAGACAAAGTTTTCAATTACTCTGTGAGATTGATTTTTGACGCCAAGTTTGGCTCCCCAATCACACCCCTACTTGAGGACTTGCATTGGAGACGTCTACAAGAAAGACGAGACTTTCGAGCTAGTAAAGTGGCTTTCAAGATCCTAAAAAGACTTGCACCTCCTTCACTACTAACCATCCTAAAATTAAATAAAGAAGTGGAAGTTAGAGTCACAGACACCAGGACAATTGTTACATACCAAGACCGCAGAGTGACTGCTTGAAAAAGAGTTTTTCTTACAGAGGCGCCCAATTATGGAATAATTTGTCTTCTGCCCTCCGTCATGCATCATCTTTATCTATATTCTGTTATGACAGACTCCCTAGGAAGATCAGCCTTAGGCTGATAGGGCTGCCTGTATAAATATATCTATCTATATCTATCTATCTATTGTCACTCTGGAGGGGGGAGACATTCCAGAGAATGACGGTTGCGAGGAGAGTCTACTCCAAGACTCTTTGGCGCATAATGTGCGGTGTATATATCATTACTACCGCTATAGTATGCGTGGCAGTGATTTTGGTTAGCTGCTTCATGAACTATGTCTAGATCTGCATCTACGTATACATTCCTTCTCCCTTCTACTGTACCCACGGATTGCTGCCAAAAGGTAAGGTTCGAAAGCAGACACGGAAGTTGGTGTAATGGTCGGTAGTATGCAGGTTAATTCCTGGTTACATCCAGCGTCTTTCTTAGCGGGCGGATGTACAGTGATTTTTGGTTTTCTGAAGTATGTGAAAGAGTGGTCACCATTCATATATATATATATTTTTTTTTTTTCGAATATAGAATCATATATATATATATATATATATATATATATATATATATATATATATATATATATATATATATATAGTATCGTCATCTTTTTTGTGATGGTATTTGGAGAAGCTGCATTTGGTGCGACATCAATAGCTTGTTGTTACGCATGTTTCCTGCTCATACAGCTACTATTTGGCATCTTTACGAATTTGCTGTCACTCTTGGTTTGCTTAGCAGAGCACCCCTTTGTGGATTTCTGTATCATGTTGAAGACTTTTTTCCTTTTGTGATCATTGGTGGTGTTTTGTTGTTGTGTACACCACTATTGCGGCTTCTACTATCAGACTGTCATTCACTAACTGAAAGTACTGATAATGATCAAACTGATTGCGATCAATCTGTGTCATTGTTGCAGCTGCTGAAGATACCATCTATACTGCTAGTTCTCTTGAACGTGTATACTTGCTATGCAGCTTTAGCACTTTGTCAGACATCAGCGGTGGTAATCTTTGCAAAGAGTTTGGTCTCACATTGGATTGATTATATATATATATATATATATATATATATATATATATATATATATATATGCAGGGGCAGTGTATCTTGTCTTTACTGTTGTATTTGGTCTGGTGGTGGATGCCACTAATCCACGAATTGTAATGATCATTGGGTTACTAGTGCATACGTGTGCATTGATGCTATTTGGTCCATCATTGTGTTCTCGTTTCGTTCTCCTATGGCATGGTGTGTGTATGTTGGAGCAATTAACATTATGGGGATTCGGAATGGCTATGGTTGTAATATCTTCTGGTCCTGATGTCATTCTCACCGCTATTTCAAGAGGATACGAAAAGAGCATGGCATTGAATAGAGCTGTATCCGGACTTGTGTTAGCAGCTATATTTTTGTCTGGAACCCTAGATGCTGCCATTGGTGGAGGCCTGACAGCTTCAGTGAATTTTCGCATCTCCTCCTTGGTTTTTGGCTTTGCCAGCTTTCTGATGATGATTGTCACTACTGTGGTCACTGTAGTCAACGCCATTATGTCTAGACGACAATAAACACTTGAATTTGATATACACTGAGGGGTATAATCTACTCACTTTGGTTTGAGAATATGTTATTATAATTGATCACTAACAGTTTAGTCGTAGTATACTAAAGTTAAATTGAGAAATTGTGATAATAAGCCGACTTTGTTTCTTTCGTAATAAACATAAATAAATTTTTTAAAATTAACACGTTTCCAACATTGTATGGAAGTGATACGTACCTCATGGTGTGATACCGAGTACTCTAAATTTGCTATACAATCAACACATTTTGCATATACAATAGCTGAGTGTTTTGTAATAGCCCTTCGACTGAGGCAAACATTGAGAATGCCTTTCACTAGTAGGACTGTTTTCTGATGAAGAAATACAGCTCAAATCATTACCAGCACCAGATAGATCAATAGGAGGCAAAACTTTGCCCAAATTGGAGCCAAGAGTTGCACTAGATGTACTTCGTGATGAAAGATTAGAAACGTCAGTACCTACAGTCACTCCAGTCCTGTCGGACAATTTTTGTTTTTTCTCGTTTGCTCGATTTGATCAATTCCTTGCAAAGCACTTTGACTGCCTACATGAGACATTTACAACAACTTGAATATCAATCATTGAATGTAGACGTAGATGTCTTCTACTTGCCTTCGGAATACGTCTGTAGTCTCGAGCTTCCATACCATGTGAAATGGCTCTCTGTCGTTTTAAATTGTATGGTTAGCAGTACAATAGAAAGTCAATTAATTTACAATACTGAAAGTATCTGTTCTAATTAGACTCTATTTTTAGTCCATTAGTCATTGACAAGGAAAAGGTGATTTAGTAGCCGACAACAAAGTTTTTTATTTTTAAAGCTGTGTTTACAAAGCCGGGATATCAATAATTAGATAGCAGTTCTGCACGTGACTCACGTGACTCGTGCAACTAAATGTAGCAATGACGTAAACGCATGCGTACAATTACAAGTTGGAATTTGGGGTCCCGATCTACGGGTTTGAGCTTTAGACTGTTGTATAGAGCATTTGTTTGTAAGTTAAATTGAGTAGTAATGTAATAGTTATGGTGATGAAGTGTAAGTTTGTTGTGTTAGAGTGTCGTGTTGAGTGATTTCTCGTTTGTGAGTGAAATTGTAAAGATTTGTTGTGATTGATGTGTTGATGTGATGTTAGGATGCGTGAGACACACCACACATGGATAGGAGACTAACGTTAGCAGTGAGGGACAACAAAGTCGATGAGGTGGAAGCTCATTTGAATTCAGGAGCTTCACCTGATGCGTGTGATGTTTATGTATGTTATTGACTGAGTGACTCGTTTTATTGTTTATTGATAACAACTCACTCTATTGTAGGGATGGCCTGTACTTGTGACAGCTTGTGGTACAGGCTACCTTTCCATTGCACAATTTCTCTTACAGAAAGGAGCAAATGTTAACAAACAGATGTTTTTATAAGTGTTGAGAGTGAATGGATGGATGGATGGATGGATGGATTTTCTATACATATGGCTGCTCTATTACAGGCTAGTTGTCTAACAGTCAACATCGAATACAATCCAATAGTTTGTACCAATAATGCAATATACTAGTTCTAAAGAGTTCTTAGACAGTGAGGCGAGCCTCACTGACGATGCTGTCAACACAGTCCAGATGTACTGGATGGCGCTTCGATGACCTCATCCCTCTAACACAAAACATTGCAGATCGTAGTAGAGAAAAACTCAGTCTGCATCGTATTAGTGCCATTGTTTGACTGTAGGGAGTGTCCAGTGTGTCTGAGATCAGGCTGGCTAGCCGTTTGTAGAAAGTGTTTGCTTCTCTTCCCATGCCTCCAGTTGACGACAACACCAATGGAGTGAAGCTACTTCCTTCAACCTCTCTGACTCTCTCGCCATAGGCTCTCTGCTTCTCAAGTTCATGGTTCCGGAAAATTTGGGGTAAGGTCATCTCCTGGTAACTTTGCTCGTTGGGGTAAAACACCCTAATATCGAAAAATGCGCGTTCACCACGACGCCATACACCTCTTGCCGAAACATCCAGCCGTGCCTCTTCGTCCCTGTTGGCAGTACGATTCTGTAGGCATTCACCTGAGAGGGGGTTTAGCCTCGGTTCGATGGCCACATCCGAGCATACTTCACTAATCAAATCTGCAGTGATGTCCCTCACTTCGCTATGCCTGATTGTTGGAAATCCTCCTTTGGGGCATATCATAGCATGGTCAACATTGAATGTTGACCCGCATGAGCACTTTGAGGGAACGCCCTTCAGTGACAACCCATACCTTAAACAAATGGCATCTCTAAATTCACACTTTGGTAGATGAAATCCATGATGTTGGATCGGCAAGACAGTTAACCAGCTCGATGCTTCCTTTTCTCCTGCCAGTTCTATGGTTCTTCTTAGCGAGGGAGATGCGTCACTTTTCAACTTGTTCAAGGTTGATTTATGGGCTGCTTCTTTCTCTGACTTTGATGCCTTTTTGTTGGATGGATGGATGGATGAATGGATGGATGGATTTTCCTCCTTTGGGGTAGCTGTGGGTCACTGACATTCAAAGATCTGGCTTTCCTACTCACTTTCTCCCACATCAGGTCAAAGGCATCATCATTTCGAAGTGATGTGATTGTATCAACAGTCATCTGAGCAACTTGTTGACCTTCTTCTGCAGACAAAGATTTATGTTGTAAAGTTCTACTCAGATTGTCCGCGTGTCTTAATATCATTTAACTTAGCATGATACCACACAAATACTGAAACATATCCATTTGGGCTGACACCCCTTTGGATTCTGGCCTTGGCCTCTGTGTCCTTTGTTATTGCAAGGGCCTTCTCCCATGTATTCTGCAATGCCTCATAGTTACTGATAATGCTTGAGAGCGTATCAGCTCTCACTGTCCATCTAGTAGGGCAGAGTACTCTGATACCTGTACTACTAGCTGGCAAGCTCTCCTTCAACTTCATAAATATCCCCTTCCTACGTGGGAAATATTTGATCAGTTTTGTGATCTCCCGACTTGTGTCTAGTACATCTTTCATCAACTTTGATTGCTTTAGGGTGTCATTTGCAGCGAGATTTAGAGCATGACCGTAACAGTGGGTGAAGACTGCTCTTGGCTCAATATCATTAATGCGTTTAGCAACACCAGTTCTATAGCCACTCATAGCACTGGCACCATCAAAACACTGTCCACAAAGCTTTTTCATACTCACATTCAGTCTCATGAAGACATCCTTGATCAGAGCTGCAAGGGTTGCAGCATCAGTAGTTGAGGTTTGGTAAAGTCCAATAAACTCTTCATCCACCTGCAAGTCTTCTGAAGCCCTACGAATGATGACTGTAAATTGCTCTCTGTTGGAGGCATCAGTAGTTTCATCAGCCATCACCGTTGCAAAGGGGAATTATGTATGTCTGTGGCAATATTTCGTAGCACTTGGAGGCCCAATGTTTTGATCATTTCATTTTGAATTTGTGGACTTGTGTAGACATTCTCCTTTTGTTTCAGCCAGTGTGCTAGGTTAGGGTCTTTCTCACTCTGTAGACAAGCAGCTGTTGTAGATTACCATCTGATTCATCTCCATCTGCTCTAAAAGCAAGACCCTGCCTACTCAAGAATCTCACAGACGACAGTACTTGAAGAAGCGTTTGTTGATTGTTGACTTTCTGGACAGCATGCTCATGAGAAAGATGTTCTCCAACGTCCCTGGTGGTGGCAGGAAGAGTGACAAGAACTTCAACTGCTTCACGATGACACGCACTCTTTACGTGGTTTTTGAATCCTGTGGTTGCATCTTTCCAGTTTGAAAATCCACGAGTAACCTTACCAATGAATACAATTATAGACCAACAGCCTACTTCTGTATGTGCTAGAGTATTAACAAAAGCAGGATCCGATTTAGACTTGATCGGTTTGAGAGTCAATGCTTTCACGCACAGGTGACAAAACACGACGTCGTCAGCCTCGTGGTAGTGAAGAAATGGCCACTGATGAAATCAAGATGGCCTGAAGCAACGCAACTCCGCCTTCTTCCCAAAGGGGCGTTTTGGAAAATCGAAGTTCAGGGGTTGGTGAGGCTGGTTAAGAACGGCTTGATCATCAGGAAAGACTTTCGATGTGCTGGTCGCCATACTTAGAAGATTTAGGACAAATCCCGGATGTGGCTTCGAACCCTTCTACTCTTACACTGCATTCTTCCAGCTATTTCTGGTACGTATCTCAATTTTTACAATATAATCAATGTTCACTGTGATTATTACATTTCTCTGTGCCTGATAACGTAGACAGAATAGAAAGTAAATAATATATTTTATCATCTATAGCTATATAACCGGAAGTCTACGCCATTCTGCCGCTGCTGAAACTACAGTTTCTGAGAAATGGTCCGGCGAATGCCGAACCTGCCGGACCGCTTGCTACGGGCCTGATGTCAGCAGAGAAAATTCAGCAGTTTCCGCTAATAACCGTTGATAAGTCAAATAAAGGTCAAACGAATTGGGGGCCGTACGATATTTCCTTCCAACTCTCTCTCATGACATTATTACCTGCAGACTGCTGCTGTAAAAGAAAAAAACGACTGCCCGACGAAAGGGGCGTTACCTCGACTCAATGAGCGTGCGCTGTCTCTCCTGGAGAGTAGCGGAGACAGTGATAGTGTTGTTGTGTTAGCTAGTCGCCTATAAACCTATCTCATGTTGCAGAATGGCCTTTGCGTTTTTATGGGGGAGGTCGTGTCCGGTGAATGATGGTGGTGTCCGATGAACGGGGTCGCAGAGAAGGATCACGTTTACCGTCCTAGCATAACCGTTTCAAGCCTTTGGAAGTCCCACGTCTGGAATCACAGCCTTTACTAATCCTTCTTACTGTGGGCTTTAACAAAGCTCAGTCTTACTTCGTTTACGGCTGTCCGATGATTGATGGTGTCCGATAACAGGGGCGTCGCTCTATTTCCAGTCGCGCTCGAATCGATTCCAGTGTTCACCCCAGTGATCTCTATCTTGAAGATTCAGTGGTTCCGGTGGTTTGGCTCGTCCCAACGCTGTCGCCATGCTTGGTTGTGTGGATCTCTGGTTTCCGCGCTCGTTATAGCTTCGTGGCTAGATAAGGTCACCACTGTACCTGACACCATGTAACGATCTGTATTGTGTAGTGGGTTCTCTGCAAGACCTGCGTATCGAACACTCAGCTTGAATACAACACAACTTGGTCAGAGCTTGCTAACAGTTACCCGTGTACACCAGAACAACAGAACACGTGAACATCTGTCTAATACGTTACGTATGCTAATTATAGAACAGTCGTTTAACTAGGGTAATCCGGAGTATTTCCACACACGGGGCAATTCCGCACACTTTGAATTCAATTACTTCTCATTTCTTTCAACGGAGACGAAACGGAACGTGTGAACACTCGCTGGATAGCTTATCGTTCTGCCCTTTAGGTTATTGCCAATATCTATGTTTGTGAGCCGGAAGAATTTTCTAGGTAGTGTTTTCATGCAAAGATGAGCATCACGTTGTAGAACAAACCGTCTAACTTTGTAGCCAGCAAGTTGTTTGGTGACTTCATACTTTCCAAAGATAGACACACAACTATTACTGCTTGTGCATATCGCGGAAGATAAATCACCAGCTGAAATTAGCCGATCACGGGAAACTTCTCGTCATTATGGGGGCCCTAGTAGGGTGCAAAGTGGATATCATATCATTTTATTGTAAATTGCTATTTAAACTAAGCAAAAGACCATCAAAGAACCAGGCATGGGTTTGTGAACGGTGCAGAGCCTGAGAAGAGAAGCAGAAGACAAACTCAGTAACATCTAGGACGGACCATAGCTAGCATTCGCAGAAAACCTACAAAAACTTTAACTTTGCTTTCTGTATGCTCAAGTCGTAATTCTAACCGTTACTAAACTATACACGAACCTGGTGTCATGTTTGCAGCTATCAGAGGGAGAAACGGCAACTGTGCGGAATATCCCCACCCCTGATATTTGACCCTAGTGCAGAAAACGTCCAACCACTTGCTTGTACAGTTGCATGGTGCCAAGAACAGTCGTCCACGTATACTACAGTACCAAACGAAGAAACTATATGCAGGTAAACGCGGGACGCAATCTCTTGCAGAAGATACGGGTCATCTAACTAAAATAGTGTGCGGAATTACCCCGGATTACACTATATGTACGACGCTAGCGTAGCTAAACTTTAGTGTCGTGTATCCGTATATGGTATAGTAGGCGAAGACTTGTCTATATAGTGGCTAGTGATATGCGTTAGAGTCAGTCTACCGTAGAGTACGTTGTTGCGTAAACCAGATCTAGATATTACCTTCCCAGTGTACGTCTACGCGAATATTATCAAGGTTTGTCGATACACGACAGCTAGCAGCTGAGTTTAGCTGCATGCAGCTATTTCGCAGAGAAGCAGATCTAGAACGAAGACCGTGTCGGTGATTACTAGACTACTAAAGTTCGTCCACTCTGACTTCTCCCCCGGAAGCTTGTGTGGTTCTTGCATGCGTGGGTAGATGTTCCCAGAGTTTATCCAATGAGCAATTAGTAATAAGCGTAAGGGGTGGGTTGTCTTTCAATTGAAGGCTGTCCATTGGTTTAAGTTAGAGTAGCTAGGTGAACAATTTGCATAACAAGGTTGGCGGAAGTCCGTCTGTAATGCACACCCAAGGAACAGCATGACTGTGAGCTCTAGATCTAAAATGAAGTGTCTAGCGTGTCTCTAGGACCTTGCTGTCAAAAGTTATTCAGGATTTACTGAGGGAGAAGTCAGCGTGGATAGGAAATGCCCGAAATTATATCCGGGACTCTAGATCTATGGCTTCAACACGGAAGCAGTTTCGCCATCGGCAACTTCTCCCGCCGCGCAAGAGAGCCTGGGTACGAGGCTAACAAGCTAAAATTGCAAATGGATGAAGATCTTCCTCTCCTCTCACGCTCTCCGTCGGCTACCGATGAAAGCCAAACGATCACGAAACCTTCAAAGACATTGTTGCGTCGATACGTGACTGTGGCAGTGATTTTGGTTAGCTGCTTCATGAACTACGTCTGCATCTACATTCCTTCTCCCTTCTACCCACAGATTGCTGCCAAAAGGAAAGGTTCGAAAGCAGACACAGAAGTTGGTGTAATGGTCGGTAGTATGCAGCTGTCCGCTGCCTTCGTGTCGTTGTATATCGGAAGATACCTAAACCGATTGGGTGTCAGGTTCCTGGTTACATCCGGCGTTTTCTTAGTGGGCGGATGTACAGTGATTTTTGGTTTTCTGGAGTATGTAAAAGAGTGGTCACCATTCATTGGACTTAGTATTGTCATCAGATTTGTGATGGGATTTGGAGAAGCTGCATTTGATGCGACATCAATAGCTTTGTTGTTAGGCATGTTTCCTTCTCATACAGCTACTATTTGGGGTCTTTACGAATTTGCTGTCACTCTTGGTTTGGTTAGCGGAGCACCGCTTGGTGGATTTCTGTATCATGCTGAAGGCTTTTATTTTCCTTTTGTGATCATTGGTGGTGTTTTGTTGTTGTGTACACCACTTTTGTGGCTTCTGCTATCAGACTGTCATTCACTAATTGAAAGTACTGATGATGATCAAACTGATTGTGATCAATCTGTGTCATTGTTGCAGCTGCTGAAGATACCATCTATAGTTCTAGTTCTCTTGAACGTGTCTACTTGCTATGCAGCTTTAGCACTTTGTCAGACATCGGCGGCAATGTTTCTTTACAAAGAGTTTGGTTGGGGCACGACTCACATTGGATTGATATTTCTTAATGCAGGGGCAGTGTATCTTGTCTTTACTGTTGTATTTGGTCTGGTGGTGGATGCCACTAATCCACGAATTGTAATGATCATCGGGTTACTAGTGGATACGTGTGCAATGATGATATTTGGTCCATCATTTGTGTTCTCGTTTCTCTCTCCTAAGCCATGGTGTGTGTATGTTGGAGCAACATTATGGGGATTCGGAGTGGCTATGGTTGTAATATCTTCTGGTCCTGATGTCATTCTCACCGCTATTTCAAGAGGATACGAAAAGAACATGGCATTGAATGGAGCTGTATCCGGACTTGTGTTAGCAGCTATATTTTTGTCTGGAACATTAGGTGCTGCCATTGGTGGAGGTCTGACAGCTGCAATGAATTTTCGCATCTCCTCCTCGGTTTTTGGCTTTGCCAGCTTTCTGCTGATGATTGTCACTACTGTGGTCACTGTAGTCAACGCCATTATGTCTAGACGACAATAAAACACTTGAAATTTGATATACTGAGTGGTATAATCTATTCACTTTGGTTTGAGAATATGTTATTATAATTGATCACTAACAGTTTAGTCGTACAATAAAGTTAAATTGAGAAATCGTGATAATAAGCCAACTTTGTTTCGTCCCTAATAAAACGTAAATTAATTATTTTAGTTATTTTAACACGTTTCCAACTTTGTATGGAAGTGATACGTACCTCATGGTGTGATACCGAGTACTCTAAATTTTCTATACAATCAATACATTTTGCATATACAAAATTGCAAACAGCAGCCATGCAATCTGTTAGCATGCATCTCTGCTGTACGTTGATCCAGACCATGTGGGGAAGTAATTTCCGACAACTAAATCAAAGAAGAGATGGAAAATACTGCAGAGCTACTATATTTATACAATGTATTAATTATTCTAAGCATCTTGGGCAAATATTTTCCAACTTCCAAGCAAAGTCGGCGATGACGTACACGTGAATACATCACAGAGTTCAACCTTTCAGCCCGTAAATAATAGCTTTTTGCACATAATTAAGATACTGTTGTATAAGATGAAGTTTATTTTGGCGGGAGTTTATTTTGGCTGTATGCTTAGAAATTGACAGAAAAGCTTATTGGAGGATTTTATTTTGCCGGTTGGACGTCGCTGTTGGATAATTGATTGATGTAGGCGTCGACCTAGTCTCCACCCACTTGACACGTCGCCGTCATAGGGAGTTTGCAGTCTCCAACTATTGATGAAGAATTGCTGTGTAAGCGTGGAGAACAGAACCCACATGATTCCCTAGAATCCTAGGCTGTTGTCATTGTTATCGCCATTATCAATGCCTGATGAACGTTGGGTGATGACGTCAAGATAACGACGTCATGCCCGTATATCTCGGTGGCCAAAATTATTGGCGGGTTTTATATTGGCGGTTGCTGAAAAATCCGTCAATCCGCCAAAATAATCCCCGCCAATATTTCATCTTATAAGGTATAGCGGAAAATAGATGTAAGGATTATATAGAAAGTAACAGAAACAGGATCTATAGATAATATGAACCAAAGCCAGACATTATTAGTGAATCATTCCAACCCCACATTCCTACATTTACATTTTGTGGGTTGGAATGATTCAATAACGATGTCTGGCTTTGGTTCGCATTATCTATAGATCTTGTTTCTGTTACTTTTTATAAAATCCCTACATTTATATACAATCATATAGTTCCAAGTTAGTTAATTAACCTAAAGCAAACAGATGAATGGGTATGGAACCATTTCCATTGATCACAGTCCTTACCTTTCCAGTCTGTTTTCATCTGAAATGAAGATATTCCAACCTTTGTGTATGGCAGGCACGTTCTAGTTTCTATTCAAGATGCAAAGGCATAATTAAATAATTATAGTTATAATTTTTAATAGATGTATGTTATTCAAATCGTTTTTGGCATTTGAAAAATGAAATTTACAATGTTAATTTTCTTGTTGCTCTAGTGGTGGTGCTTAGTGCAATAGCCGTATGTTTGAATGTATTATATTTTGTAAGTATACGAATCATGCACTTGTCAAAAAAGATCAACTTTGCTGTATGCCCGTTTGGATGTACGTACAACGATACAGATAAGTTGACGTTTGACTGCAACAAAGTACATAGTTAGTTGCATGACTGACAACAATTCAGAAAATATTTCTATAAAAATTAGGTAAACTAGGAAAATGACGAAAAGAAAAACAGCAGTTTGAGCAGAAGTAGTAGTAGTAGCAGCAGCAGCAACAGCAACAAGCAAACAAGCAATTTGAAAGCCAAGCCACTAGAGCACTAGTACTTGTTCTCTTCTTTCAGAACGAGGTTTATGGACAGTACTTAGGATACGGGTGATAAGAAGTACAGCTAATCCCAATTGGAAAAAGACAGGGAAACGACCAGAAGTTGGTGCAGCACCTATCGTGTTCGTAGCATCCCTGATGATAACAGCAGTCACCACAAACGAATGACCAGCAACTGCAACGACGTCCACACATTCCTAGGCAATTCTTATCACGATTAGGAGTGCAATCATCCTTACTAGAAGGAGGGAATAACGACTTCCACCAGCGTCGCTCTCGTGAAACGGACCTCTGCTGTCTCTCCGCTTGTTCCAATTCGTTTTCATATTCATATTCCGTCTTTTCATTCTTCTCCTCCTTCTGCTCCGGTTGTAGTCGTCTAGTGACAGACATTGCAACACCGTAAAGAGGAAGGGCGCATGGAGAATTTTTTCCATAGATTCCAAATTCACCAAGAGCCTGTGCCACTTGCTCTAGAACCGGGGTATCTTGATCGGCCTCCAATATATCTACAGCCGCTTTAATTTCCTCCTGGTCTGATTCGTCATTCCTGCTTCTCCTAGATTTATATTCCTCCTCGGCTTCCCGTGTGGATCGAGACTGGTGTATTGAGTAAGTCCTTTCGTTTCCTTCCCCGTAGACGAACGCACTTCCCTCGATCTTGGCATAGTGAACGTTCAATTCGTGTTGCAGATACTGATGCTGCAGGATGGTGGTCCCATTTGGACGGTAGATTCTCACCCATCCAGAACACGCAGAATCGAAATGAACTTCACGACCGTCATTTGCTACAAATTTTCCCATCAGTCTCTTGTTGCCGAGTAAGTACACGTGAAGTAGTTTCCAGTGCTCGGTTGGAGCAATACTCCAGGAAAGGCTACCTCGTCGACGGCACCGGTAACTGGATTTCTCTTTACGTTGGTAACACCAGAAAGTACGCCCCGGTACTTGTTTCCGGTGCGGCTAGGAACGCGAGAGCCGATCGCCTCATTGGAATCATGGAGTCCAGCACTTTTCGTCTCACTGATGAACAGAAGAGACAGCAATGCGAACAGGAGGAACGACATACTATTGCTAAGCTGTAGATCGTAGAAGTCTGATGTCTAGAAATCAACCCACCCAGTTGACTTGATCACGTGGGCGTAAGTGAGGGGAATTTTAAAAATGCTGACAGATCTCACACTGGGGGATGTGCATGGCGACGTCATTTCGCCAAAATATATTTTCACCATATTCTTTTCTTGTCACTAGCTATTATAATTAGTGTGATGTTCTTGTACCATATTATCTACACGATCGGCTTAGAAATCAGGGGAGGCTGGAGGCTGAAGTCCCCTCACCCAGTGTAGGACATGAAATTTCCTGTGCTAGCGACTTTTGCAATCTGTTTACGGTCTGGCAAGCGAGGTAGTTTTTGATTACTGTAAATCAACAACATTTCGTAAGCATCTAACTTTCGTAAATTTAGTAAGCAATCTCTGATTTACTAAGCTAAATGCTTACTAATTTTTGTCGCTCTCGGATTTTAGCGACTCTTCGCATAGTACTAATAATCATCACGTGAAATGGTGAATTTGGACACTTACAAAGTTTTTCTCTTACGAAATTTTGTTGATTTACAGTACTGTACTGATGATGACAACCCCCCTCCCCCCGTTCGTGAACATCTTCCTACGCCGCTGTACACTGCACTGTAAACGTGGTCATGCATGGGATTGCGCGCGCCGGGGGTGAATAAAATAGCTCGAGAACCTCAGATATATATATATATATATATATATATATATATACATGTATAGTGTCGTGCGTGCTAGTCTCGTCGACATGACAGTGCTGATACTTCTTTTGTGCTACTAGCTATGGGCAATGTTGTAAATAAGGGGCCGGACATTAAGTGTCCGAGGGGCTAGTAAAATTTACCGAGGTGCACATATTTTGATATTTAATTAACTCCTGAAAATACACCTGTTGAAAACTTCTGGCGTCAGTCTTTTCTTTTTCAGTTATCTTTAGATGACCCCATACGTGTGCCTAG